>NC_133618.1:621510968-621810968 GCF_048593235.1 Sminthopsis crassicaudata | reverse complement strand
GATACAGGAAGAGAGGTCACCAGAACTTGGGGCTTGGTTGTCTTCAGACCATAGCAGGAAAAAGGGAAAGGCTGCTCCCTGGACTTCATGAATTTTTACACCAAATTCTAGCCATCTGGATGTGGAAAAGGAAAGCCCTTGGGCCAATCATCACTTCCAGTTTCAGGACAACTCAAGAGAGTGCAGGAAAGCTGAGGAGGACTAAGAACTTTTATAGAGTGGCCAAATATATCTTATTGTTTCCTACCTGTGATCATAGAATAGAGAAATGTAAGTTGGGAAACTGGACATTTCCATTTTAGAAGGTTCCAGGCATAAATAATTCCAATTAGGGGAGTTTACAGAAAAGGAAGTAGGAGCAAGAATACTAGGCAAGATATAAGATATCTCTAGAACAGGGATAACAAGTTGCCAAAATTTTTTTTTAAAAATCCCAGTCTGTAATGGCAAGGATAAAAGTTTTCTAAATAAATTTAATTTGTTAATATACAGTTCCATGTCTCTTATATTTAAATAAGGCCTAAAATTTCATCAACAAGCTCTCTGTGATTTAGTAGACACTTTGCATGAATTTCTGGGATCCAAAGTTTTCTCATCTGTTTTCCAGCCTCCACATAATGAGTCTCTAACAAAGTCCCTTGATGTCACTGTGAAAAGCAGAATCCTGGAAGGAGTTAATCAGTCAACCAATCAACAAGTATTTAATAACTATGTTCTAGGGATTGGGGATACAAATGCAAAGAAACAATCACTCATTTTGAGGAGCTTATATAATACTGAACCATTATGAATTCATCATGGAGAAATTAACCCATACTCACTATTTTCCATTTTTAGAATTAACTGGACTAGTAGACCTGGAAAATTTTGTGGACATAACCTATATTTATTTCAACATGGTACTGGGTAAAATCTTTTATACAATTCTCATGGACAAGACCTTTTTCTCCCTGGCTGGAATTCCCAAGCCTGCCCCAGTGTCTCCCCATCACATAAGTGCCTGTTCTTTAGGATTAATGAGCTTGGATCCATGCAACACATCAATTTTCTTCTACTCAACATAGATGAAGGGAACGTTACACACAGTAAATGTGATGAGGGATTAAGATGTCAGAAGGCACAGGAAGGTGAGAGGGGCAGATCAGAAAAATCCAGAGCATTAGGAGCTTTCTACAGAGAAAAGGCTTAGATGGGATGCCATGGTGAAGGCTCCTTGATAATCTCCATTGTCAGGTTAAAAAAATATTCAAAAGAAAAGCAAAGACACTAAAGGCCTGATCTTAACATTACAGACTATTCTACAACTAAATAATGAGCAAAGTCATTGTATTTTTTTTACTTTCTCAACATTTTTCTTCCTATATAATTTCTTTTATTCTTATTCAACAGTAATTGGTTTTGGTTGTAATTATGGAGAGATGTGTTCTTAAACTAGAGATCAAAGAGAGCTTTACATGCATAGTAGGATGGTTTTGGTCTGGAACAGACCTTAGAATTCCATCATCTTACAAATGAAGACAGAAGCAGAGAGACGTTAGGTGATTTACCCAGAATCACATGATTGGCAAATGTCTAAGGCTAAATTTGAACTCATGTCATCCTGATACCCAGTCTAGCATTCTAATAATGAATCTATTTATCTTCCTCACTTAAGTATTCTTCCTAAAACTATGGTGAGTTAACAAGACTAGTCTGGAAGGCCTACCCACCTTAGGGTGGGCAAGTCCTTCCCAAAGTTCTAGGTTTGGGGGAGGAGGGAGGAAAAAACAAACATCTCTGAGATACCTGATGCCCCAGTAGCTCTATATCCATTTTCTGCCTCCATATTTTTGGTTTCTCTACATAACCATAGTTCAACCTCTTTGGAACCTTTAGATTTTAATTATTTATGCTTCTTAACTAGGAGGAAAATACTTATGCCGATAAAAAAACCTGTTGGTGTTGTTAGGGTATGAAATTTAGAAGGTACTGAATTTGGAAGACCATAAGTCAGAGTCTTGGTCACCCCATCCTAGTTATTTCTACCTTTTCATTGAGATTATAGATTTAGAATTATAAGTAGCCTAGATCAATTCTTTTAAATTTACAAAGGGGAAACTGAGACTCAGAGAAAGTAAATGACTTGCCTAAGATCACATAAATAAAAATGACAGAGCCAGAAGTTGATCTGTTTTCTGATTCTAAATTCAGATTGGGGATATACAATGGGTAGGTGTGGAGGGGAATAACACTTAAATCTCAATGGTAAAAATCATTTTTCCTGACCCTGGGAATGATCATCAGGAGACTTTGCTGTGTGCCATATGTGATGCCTGATATATTACTCATGATATGTGTTATTGTGTAATATAATGTAAAACATTCATAAGTCGGGGGCCAGTTCTATGTGTAAAAAAGTGAGCAGAATTGCTGGAACCATCCGCTATAAATCAGGCAGTTTTCTTCAGGGACCCTATCGCCACTTGATTTACTGTTTCCTGGCACCCTGCCTATCATAGAATGAAGCCACGATTGCTTCCTAGACATAGTTATCTGTAAAATATCCCCACCAGAAACATATATAACCTCGAGCAGCTTGCAGATTTTGATAATTTATTTCTGGTCTTTGTACTTAGAATAAAATTGACAATGGGAGCCATTGTTAAACTTGACAATATGTCCAAGGGAACAGTTTCCAAATTAAAATGGGGTTTGTCAAGTATTTTGCATCCCATTTGTTCAAAGGAAAAAGAAAGTAGATTCTCTTTTATTTCAAAGTCCAAGTTTCAGTTCAATGTGTGTCCCATATAACATGTGGTAAGAGATCCTGGATAATTTTCACACTGACTTTTTTGTTTACATAAGAAATTTTATATGGTTTAAAATGTTGGGGCCCAATTATCTTTTGAACTTATACATCTTGAGTAAAGATTATTATAACTATTCTGTCTGTTTTCCTCCAGCAGTGCTTGGGGATAATGGGGGTAATTTTCTCCACTCAGTGTAAGCACGTAACCTCCATTAACAAGGAAGAGAGTTGTACCCAAGAGAGAAAAGTTATGCATGGGGCATAGAGATCTATGAAAATCTGTAGGACCCAAGAAGAAAATATCAACACACAAAATCACATTGACTATAATAGAAATTCTGCTTCTTGGGTACCAGGGTTATCTTTCTATTTACGTACTACTATATCTCCTCCCTACTGCCTATCCCTAGAACATAAGCTCCATGAAGAGGGACTGGAACTTCTCTTTCTATCCCTAGCATCTAAGACAGTGCTTATACACAGAAGGTGCTTAACAAGTGTCTGTTGAATCAAACTTAAAAATAGCTATTAGAAAGTAGTATTATGATTAGATTTGATGGATACTGTTCAATCAACCAAGATAAATTTGTTATATAAATAATATAAATAATAACAAATACAAGACAACAATTTTGAACAATTATGATATTGGATCAGTTTACCTTCTGAAGTGGTCCAAATCAAGAAAACACTCATTAAAAATCATAGAATAAGTAGGATGGAAAAAACTGAAAAATTTAGTTGGGGGGATGTCATGGAAAGTTTTTAATCCAATATGTGTGTGTGTGTGAGATTTGATTAAAATTATATATTAGGAAGATTCATCTAACAACAATATGTGGGATAGATTAAAGTAGAAAGATCAATTATTAATCTATAGTATTGAGAATATAAACCAGGTATCAGAGGATTTGGGTTCAAATTCTACCTCCTAATGTTCACTGCTTATGTGACATTGAACAAATATTGACTTCCCTGTGTTTCAGTTTCCTCATCTATGAAATGAGAGGTAAGAACATGATGATCTTTGAGGTTCTCTTCAGCTTTAGATCTATACACTTAAATTGTTAAATGGTCATTACAAAAGTGGATAGGCTGGATAGGCAAATCATTGTGAGGGGATTCTAATGGGTTTAGACTGATCAGAGGTAAAGAAGAAAGAGTGGGAAATAGCCAAAGATGAAAACTAGGAAAGAAGATTGCTAACTGATAAATTTCAAAGAGAAATAAAGAGAGTGGAAGAAAGAAAAGGTTGAGAAATTTCTTCTTTCTGAAAATTTTCTGAAGCTTAGAAAGTATGCCAAAACTCATACCTTAGCTAGAAACAGGATTTCCATAAGTCTAGGTTGGGCAAATAATAGCTGAACTGCATGAGTTTTCCAGTGGGACTTATTATTCAACTTTAAATTTATTATATACCAGTAATAGTGTAGCTGTTTTAAAAGCAGAGCACCAACTCTCATCTCTGCCAGGGACAATGCTTGGTGGTATTTTTTGAATTCTTCAACTACAGACATGTGTGTATAATATGTATGTTTTATAAGGTTCTTGGAAAAAATAATAACAATTCACCTTAACTTAAAGTTTAAGACTTATCAAATGTTTTTTTTTTTCATAACAAGCCTGTGAGATAATTACTGAAAGGCACCATTATGTGATAGACATAAGAACAGACAAAGTAAGACTTGGTAATGTAGGCATTTACTATCTGTGTGAGATTGAGGAAGTTGCTCGAAACTCTTGCTTTTGGTTTCCCAATTTGTAAAATGGAAATGATCCTAGCACCTACCTCACAGATTACTGTGAGGATCAAAGAAATTAATGCTAGTAAAGTACTTTACATACTTAAAATAAAACTAAAAATGCCAGCTCTTGTTATCCCCAGATAAAGAAATTAATTCCAAAAACATGAGATGATTTTCCCATGATCATACAACTAGTAAGTTTGGCTATCAGAATTCAAATACAGAATTCTACTTACTCCCAGTATTATCTTTCTACTGCACCACACTTCTAGATAAGAACAAGGAAAGTCTCCAAATAAAGATAGGACTTCTACCATTGGCTATGTAGCAAAATGGCCATTTATTTTATTCATATAATTTCACTTAATTACCAAAACATTACATTAAGATAGAATAATTCAAAAAGTTCATTAGCATTATACACCTACGTATTGGACAATAATAGTATAACACTATGGGGGCCTTTGGAATAAGGCAGATAATTTTAATTAGAGAGAAATGAGTAGATTTCCTTAGAGAAAATAGTAATTTTAATGTCTGCCTTTAATAAGCCCATTTCGTCATTGTTTCAAATAAACTCAGATACACCATTCCACTGATAAGCTTATCCCAAAGCTTTTACCTATATGTTTTTTATTCATTATTGTCAAAATCTCTCAATTTCTCACAAAATTAAAAAAATCTACATTTCATGTGGAAATGGGTTAATCTGCCAACTTTGGCTAAAAGATGCAGGGAATTAAATGCTTTTGAAGCCTGAATTACTTCCCCAGAGAAGTCAGTCCATTCAGGTCAAGGATGGGGTCAGAAGGTAAAAAAAAAAAAAACCAGAGTAGACCAGGGGATAAAAGGAGAAAAAGTGTTCTCTCTTAGATCCCCTACAAGAGAGAGAGAAAGAGCTATGATTTCTAGAAAGCATGTTCCTGAAAAATCAGCCCATTAATGCATATGATGCTAAAGGCATCCTGGGTGTCCTCATGCTGGTTTTTGGCACCAGGTAGAGGTGAAGGAATTCTTCTAGATGAAATACAAAGCTGAGTCCCTCTAGTTTCACCATTGGGAAAGCCAACGACCTCTCTTGTGCTTTCACTACCTTTTCATGTTGCACCTTTTCTCAGCTGTGCAAAGTAAAACACCTGGCAATCTGAATCAAGCTAAATCTCTAGCTCTGGGGGACCAACTTCTACCTCTAAAAGGAACAAAATTTTGGGAATGTCCAGAAGAAAACCAAACCTAAAAGGAACTTGGCAAATTTGACAAAATCTGTTCTTTCCTTTTTCACATTTCATGGGTCTGCACTCAAGAATAGAGAATTGATTGAATTTGGCATCCTAGATCTTATATGGGGGGGGTCATCATCTCAGGAAACATTGAGGTCAGAGATTATGTGGGAGGCTTTCTCTACAAGATGAATTTTTAAAAGCTGCTGTCAGAAAACTGGACAGTTATATCTATATAGGAGAACTATAAATCCAAAAATGACCATGGGAAATGTTCCATCTCATCATGGAATGATAAATCACGGTGTTGGCAGCTGGGACTTACAGGAATCTTGGGGATATTTTTGCACAAATAATAGCAGGAACTTATTTGCTTTGTTCCCAAGATTTCTCCAAACACAATCACAAGGAGCCATTGAGTCAAGACAGCTTGAATGCCTTCATTTTTTCCTTCCCAGCAAATCCTATGGAAATATAGAAAAAAGGGGGGTGGTGACTGGAGTGTCATTTCAAAGTGCTAAAGTAAGTCTACAGAAATGTATTGTGGGGTATGGAAATTTGCCCAGAGGGATTTAAATTTCTACTGATTGAAAAGCATGAATGAACTCAGGTAGATGGAGTTGATTGTATAGAGTGAAGATGTCATAAACAACAATAGAGTGTGATAAATATGCTAATTCATGCATTTATACACATCCCTTAAAGTGTAATACCTGCACACACACTCTTATTTCATCTGTTACCATAGAGCTCCTGGAATTGCAGAATCTTAGAATTGGAAGACTTCAGAGTTAATATAGGTGGTACAGCTAAAAAAGCAAGTGAGTGCACAATCAGGAAGATCTGAGTTCAAATCCTATTTCAGACAACTTACTTGCTGTGTAACACTTGCTTAAACTTGGTCTATCTCAATTCCTTTCTTCATAGACATGATCAGCAATATTTTAGCTATTCCCTCTAAATGGTGGAGCATTCTATTCTCAGTTTCAGGAAGCTTTACATTTTTCTTTATATAAAGTTTAAATTTTATTTTGAGAAATCATAGTTTTAGAAAGGTTTTTTTTTAATCAGCAGTAAATTTTATTTTAGAAAATTGTAGTTTTAGGAAGGATTTTTTAATATCAAGCCTAAATCTTGTCCTCCATATCTGTTTATTGCTCCTATTTCTGCAATTTCTTTGATTTCCCCATTTCTATCTACATCATGTCCATTTTTCTTTTATCAGTGAGATCATCAGTAGTCATCATCTTCATTAATTCAATTCAATTTAATCTAACAAGGAAGTTATTTACTAAGCACCTAATATAATTGAAGGCATGAGATGTGTGCAAAGTATGAAGAGGAAAAGTACAAAGTTAAGAGATTCAACTCAAAATCAGGAGAAACCTGGGCTTGGATTTTACATCTAATATACAAATGATGTGACCAAATATAAGACCCTCAATCTTTCTGAGCTTCAGTTCCCTCATTTGTAAAATGAATATAATAATAAAAATATTTTTTACTTACTTACAATGAGACTCAAAAAAGATAAATTAATAATTAATTATATATATATATAATTAATTAATAAATTAATAAAAATATGAAATGTATTGCAAACTTTAAAATACCATAGAAATATCAGCTTTTATTATTAACTTTTTCATTTCATCATAGGATCAAAGTCCTGCCACAGAAAACCAATATTTTTACATGTAGCCCTCTATTATCATTCCACAGGACTATGGCCTCAGCACTAGCTTTGAAATACATGGAAATTATAATTATGATGAAGATTATGGATTTTTATGATCATATTTGACATTGTGGTTCTGATTGTAATTGTAACTGTGGTTAGGATTATATCAGGGTTGGGATTATAATTGTGGTTGAGATTGTGGTTGTGATCTTGATTGAAAGTGGGACTGAGATTTCAACCATGATTCTTATTTTTGATTGAGGGTATGGATATGATTGTTTGTATGGTTCTGATTGTGGCAACAGTTATGACTGATTGTAATAAAGTCAAATCGAACCAACAATCATTTATTAAATGCCACAACAATCCCCTAGTTACTCAGTCCTGGGAATACAAATACAAGCAAGGATTGTAAATACAAGGATTGGATTCATGATTGTGTTTGACTTCATAACAATGGTAATAGTTATGACTGGTATTGGGGCTGGGTTGAAAATTATGTGTGTGGTTGGGAATTTCGGTTTAGCTGGAACTGGGATTATGTTTATGGGATGGGTTTTTTGTTGTAACTGGTAGTTTGTAACTATGGTTATCTTTGAACAGTGAAGAGTAACACCGGGATTGAAATTGTGATCATATTTGAAATTTTGGTAGCTATTATTCTTGAATTCATAGCTGGGATTGTTGTAATTATGACATAATTATGGTTGGTATTGGAATTTTATTTGGAATTATGGGTAGGATTATGGCTTAGATTGAGATTATTGTTGGGATTCTTATTGTGATCAAAATTGAAATTATGGTGATAGTGTGGGGTTGAGATTATGGCAGTATGGAGGTTATGGTTGCTACTCCGGGTTGTAGTTATGGTTCAGATTGACATGATGGTTATGACTGTGATCAGCTTGGTGATTTTAATTGTGATTATATGGTGCTTGGCATTTTAATTGTGGTTAGGTGGTGTGTATATGTGGTTGTAGTCATGTTTGGGATTGTTCCTGATATTACTATTTTGGCCACTGTCATCTGAAATAAGCAGCTGCCAAGATCTCTTTTGTCTAACGTATTTGTCAGTTAACAACTAACAATCAGCATGCTGTCTGGGAGTGTCCATGAACTTTACTCTTCTTCCTCAGCCTTTCATTTGCTTGACATACTTATGAATATCAATTGTAATCAGATCTAGGCTTGTCTTGAGAATGAAATATCTAAAAGCAAAAGCAGAAAATGTCCAGTTTCACTAGGTGATTCATGGAATCAAGCCCAAAGGATTCAGTTAAGTGAGATATTCATGAGAGATGGAGGTCAGGGGAACTTCATAGATGCTAATTTGCTTTTACTCGTTGCACATAGTCCCTTAAAGTACTGCACTACTTTTACACATTCTCGGCTGTTTATTGAATATCTGCAAGATCTATTTCAAAAATATTGATGGTACAATGGAAAAAACACTTTTTATTTTCTGTATTGATGGGTCATATGATAAATTCATGTTATCAGGCTCAACTGGGCCCCTACAACAGCAAGGGCTAACCCTTCATCTTGCCAAGACCAAATGTGTGTTTGATTCCATTCATTGACTTCTACCTTCTCTAGAAGATTATAGTCAAACATTCTTACTCTTCTCTCTTTCTTTCTCTGTCTCTCTGACTCTCTATGTCTCTCTATATCTCTGTCTCTCTCTGTCTCTATATCTGTTTCCTTTCTCTTTCTCTCTCCTTTCCTCTCTCCTTCCCTCCCTCTCTCTTCCTCCCTCTCTGTTTCTCACTTCCTTCCTTTTCCCTTCTCTTTCTTCCTTCCATCTTTCTCTTTTCCTTCTTTCCTTTCTTCACTCTCTTCCTCCTTTCTTTCTTCCCTTCCAGTTTTTACCTCTTTTTTAATATTAATATGAGTAAACAAATTAAAGGTGAAGTAGAAAAACACATATACAATTCTGCTGCTACCACCAGCTGCCTATACTTGTGACCTCTTTGTCCTTAGAATAGATATATACTCAGTAGAGAATGAATGAACAGAAGCATGATACAGTGGACACAACATGGAACTTAGGCTTAGAAAACCCATATCAAAAACTATAATGGTATTTTAGCTTATTTTTTTAAATGATAATAATGGATCAGAAGAGCTTTAGTTGTATAGAGACTGTTCAGAGAGTTTCTATGCTCATACTTTAGGAAAAAGTTTCATACTTCTTGGGGGATTGAACAAAACTACATATTCCATGATGCTTTTGGACCTAGAAAGCTACTCCTTAATGGAGAGTGGCTCTCATGGACCTAGAAATATGGACAAAAAACCAAAAATATCTTTCAAGGAGAAAGGAGGTGGAAAGAGACAATAGACCGGGGAAGAAATGTCCACTTTTTCCAAGTCTGCAGTGCAGGGATCCCTATAGAAATGTGAATGCAATGATCAGATCTTGGTATAAATTGGGGTGAACCAAGCCCTGGAGGGTTGAGAACATGGAAAATGAAAATCCCTTGTACTTATTGAGTGATGGTGACCATTACATGATTCCTTATCCATATAAAGGAAAAAGAAACCTCAAGTTACAGTCTTTCTTTGCAAGTAAACTAGAGTAAATACTTATTATGATCTCTCACTTCTGAAATTCATAGACACAGAAAGTCCATAGAAAGAAAATGAACTTAACAGTTGTTTCTCCATTAACTGCCAGAGACTAGGAATGGCAAAAACAGACTATGTCCAAAGAGCTGGAAAGTGATTGGAAATGTTACCACTAAGTTATGTGTCTGTGTCTGTGTCTCTGTGTATGTGTACACATACATACATACACACATACCTATCTACATATATGTGGGGGCTGGGCAGTATATACACAAAATGGTTCTTGATTTTACAACAATCCTGTTACTCTAATATAAAGTGCTATACTCTGACCCTGTGATCTGGTTGAATGTAAACAGCCTAAATCTACTATTGGTTGTGACTATTAGATAAAAACATAAATTCCAACATTTTGCCAGGTACTTGCTAGAGCTTAAGAAGAAAGAGAAAAGGGTAGAGCACCACAGATTAATTCCTTAACTACAGGATCTTTCTCCTGTCCTAGGTTCCTGTTACAGGAGCAGGTCCCAGAAATTCTGACAGCTGATCAGACAAAACCATGACATTCATATAACCGATAATGTTAGCTTTATTAAACACTTACTCTGTTCCTTGCATATAAGTAGTTAAATCATAAATGTTTGCTGAATTGTATTTTTATCTATGTTCTTTACACTCCCTCAAAATTTAAAAATAACAATAATAATGATTCATGTTCATGTAGCATTTAAGGTTTTAAAAATGCTGCTCTAAAAAATTTATAAATTATGAATTATTATTAACATTACCCTTACACAGATGAAAAAAGAAAGTTCTTAAAGAAGATAGCACAACTAGTTAAATGTCTGAGGTAGGTCTATGTTTCTCAGAACCATGAATATCCTACCCAAAATTGTATGGTATCATGAAGGAGGGGAAAGAGCATTGCTGGTAGAGAATTATACATCCATCTACTGGGAAAAAAGATGTCCAAAAAATCTAAGAAAAGTCCCAGCTGTTGGGGAGTAGAAGAAAAGCAAGTTAAAGGAAGAGTTGAGGTTTATTTTACCAATAGCCTGCAAATTATTATGGAATACTCTGAATGCTGAGAAAATGCCAAGTAAAAGAGTAAACAGTGATTTGGTAATCACTGTTTGGCGATCAATCTGTCCAAGGCCTCCTGGGTACCTCCCTCCCCTCTCATCAGTTCTCTTTTCTCATTACAATAGTTGAACATTTAATTCAAATAGCCATCACAATCGAAAAGGCTGCTGTCATATTTGAGTTTTAGGGTTTTTGGAGCTGATCTATAGTTTTTAAATATCTAGCAGACAGGGAATGACAGTCCAAGACAATTTTCAACAAGTTGGGAAGGAGTAATTTCTTTGTGATTACTTTACCTAGCTCTCTGATGGGTTTTCTAGACTAAACCTTGGGTTCAATATAGAGTTCTTGTTTCTGTGCATATCTTAATCTGAGTTATTAATTAGAGTTAACTATTATTAGTCCCCTAATAGAAGGATTTCTAGTTTAAACTGTAGGATGAGGATTTTGTTTCTCCATATCTAATTAAAACTATCAGTGCTTCAATGCCAAGATCTTAAACTCTAAAATTCCCTTAGTGATGGCAATCTTCTGTTCTTTGTTCTTCTCCCACTGTCTTAATCCTCCTGACTCTCTTCTTGATTTTACTTTAATCTCTTATGCCTCATTTTTTTTCCTAATCTATTACCCCATTCTGGTTTTACTTTCTTCTCTTAACACTATAGGTGGCTAGCTGGCTGATGGTGACCAGCACATGATTTCCTATCCATAGAAAGCAAAAGGGAATCATAAGCTAAAGTATCTCTTTTTGAGTAAACTGGAGTAAATGATTTTTATACACTCTGACTTTTGTGCTATGTGGACATCTTCATGATAAGCATGTCACAGATTAGGTGAAGTATTCCAACCTTGAATCTTTTCTGCCTTGTCTTTGAATGTCTAACCAATCCTTAATTCCTCCACCAGAGAGTGAGGTTGAAGACTCTGCACACCTCATTTAAATCCAATTTACTTGTAAGTCAATATAGAGGTCATTTTGCTTTTCTTCAAGAATGAAGTACCACCAAAACAGTCTCTGTTTTCGTTTTCTTCCCTGAGAAACAAATTCAAGTTACTTAATCTTATGTTATCTGAAGAAAAGATATGGAGGCTTCTAGTGCACTGAAAGTTTAACATGAATAAATGGCATAATAGGACAGGCATGAAGGTTGATTCATTTTAGGATGCATAAAGAGAGACAACATATTTGGGAATAATGAGGTGATAATGTAGCATATTATGGCTTAGTAAAACCATATTTAAAATGTTCAGTGCTGGGTACTACATCTTATTTATTTATTTATTTATTTGCTTGTTTGTTTAATATTTCCCAGTTTACATTTAAAACAATTTTGGTTTTAAAATTTTTTTGAGTTGTTGGTTATCTTCCTTATCCTTATTTACATTTAAGGAACTATGTATGAAATTATGCAAACATTTCCATAGCAGTCTTGTTGTGAAAAAAAACATAGATCTCCCACCTTAATGAAATAAAAACCCTCAAGATAAATGAAGCTTAAGAGAGACACAAAGACAGAGACAGAGGCAGCAGAGATGGAGAGACAGAATCATAGACAGAGACAGAGAGACAGAGAAAGAGAGACAGAGAATGAGAGAGAGAGAAAGAGAGAGAGAGAATAAGAGAGAGAGAGAGAGTTATAGCCCAATTTATGGGCATCCCTTCAATTTTCATGAAAAAGAGAAGAGTTGTTATGAATATTTTTGTACATATAGGTCATTCTCCTTTTTAAAACCTCTTTTGATGTTCATGCCTATTAGTTATGTAGTAAGGTCACAGAATATGTATGAATGTATAGCCCTTTGGGTAGAAATCATATTTTTTATCATTTATCAATTGGGGCATGGCTCTTATTTTGTATACATTTTATTGTGTTTTCCCTACGTCTAATAAATGAGATCTTATTAGAGAATCTTGCTTCAAAATTCGTCTTACAATTACTATTGCTAACTGGATTCTCCCTCATTTATTGTATTTTTTTATCCTATCCCTTCTCAGTTTTTTTTTAATCTCCCTCCCTCAATGTGTCATTTATTTTTCAACTTCCCCCCTTCCCACATCCTATTATTCTTCTATTTCCCTAGAAGGCAAGAAAGATCTCTATACCCATATTGAGTATGTATATCATTTCCTCTTTGAGTCAATTTTGATAAGAGTAGGGTTCACTCACTCACTCTCTCCTCCCCTTCTTCCCTTCCATTGTAAAAGCTTTTTCTTGCTACTTTTTAAGGCAGATAATTTGTACCATTCCACTTCTCCTTTTTCATTTCTCTGAGTACATTCCTTTCAAATCCCTTAATTTCATAATTTTAAAAATATAACATGCCTTCATATTCAACTCACACCTGTCACTTCTGTCTATATATGCTACATCTAACTGCTATAATAATGGAAAAGCTCTAATGAGTTACAAGTATTATCCTTCTATGTAGGCATATAAACAAACAAACCTAATTACGCTCCTCATGATATCACTGTCCTGATTATCTCCTTATGCTTTTCTGAGAGTCCTATATTAGAAAATCAAATTTTCATTCATCTCTGGTCTTTTCATCATGAATACTTGAAAATCCTTTATTTGAATCCTTTTCCTCTGAAGGACTATACTCAATTTTGCTGGATAGGTGATTTTTGGTTGTAATTCTAGCTCCATTGCTCTCCAAAATATCATACTCCAAACCCTCTGGTCCTATAATGTAGAAGCTTCTAAGTCTTTCATTATCCTGGTCTCTGTTATACTTGAATTATTTCTTCCTGGATGCTTGCAATATTTTTTCCTTGATCTGGAAGTTCTGAAATTTGGCTATAATATTCCTGAGAATTTTCATTTGGTGATCTCTTTCAAGAGGTGATCAAAGAATTTTGTCAATTTCTATTTTACTCTCTACTAAAGTTTTCCTTGATGATTTCTTGAAAGATGGTGTCAAGGCTTTTTTTTTTATCATGACTTTCAGATTTTTTTTTCAGATTTTTTAATTGATAATTATCTCTCCTGGATCTATTTTCTGGAGCATTTGTTTTTTTCAATGAGATATTTCACAAATTTTTTTATTTTAGTTTTGCTGTAATGTATATTGATTTCTCATAAAATCATTAGCTTCTATTGGTTCAATTCTAATTTTTAAAGGATTATTTTCTTTGGTGAGTTTTTGTACCTTCTTTCCCAATTGGTCAATTTTGCTTTTTAAGGCATTCTTCTCCTCATTAACTTTTTGTATTTCTTTTTGCATCTCTCCCAATCTTTTCCTAATTTTTCCTCTGTCTCTTTTGCTTGATTTTCAAAATTCCTTTTGAGCTTTTCGATGGCCTAAGCCCAATTCTTATTTTTCTTGGAAGCTTTGGATGTAGGAACTTTGACTTTGTTACCATCTTCTGAGTGTATATTTTGATCTTCCTTATCATCACAGTAACTTTCAATGGTCAGAAACTTTTTTTCTATTGTCTGATCATTTTCCTAGCCTATTACTCGGCTTTTAACTCCTTGTTAAAGTAGGACTCTAGGGTGGAAGGTGCCCTGTCCCAAGCTTCAGAGATTTTATGCAGCTGTTTTCAGAAATCCTTCTAAGGACCTTATCACAGGCACTCTTTCCTGCCCTGGAACTGTTAAGAATGTCCCTGTCCCATTGTATTTGTAAGATCTAGCATGCCAAAATAACAGTCCTTCTTTGCTGACACTGAGGCCAGGATTAGGGCCAGGCATGTGCTGGCACTGCCTGTGCTGAGACTATATGCTGGATCCTACTCTATTGCCATAGATCCTCTCCACTTACCTTCTAAGTCCCTTCTGGTGTCTTTGGACCAAAATATCCAGAAACCTCTAACATGGCTGCTGATTCAGAAGTCCTTCAGAAGTCCCACCTCCCTGATGCTGGGGCCCAGACTGGGACAAAGCCTGGGACTGGAGCCAGGGCCAGGGCCAGGGCTAGTGTTGGGGCTGCATCCTGGATTCTCACCCTAACAAACTTATTCTGCTGAATTTCTAAGTTGCCTTCAGCTGAACAATGTTCTACTTTTCTTTGCCATCTTGGCTCTGCCTTTGTGCATTGTACCTTAAGGACAGAGATAAGCTGAGTAGAGCTTAGAAAAGGGGGCAATTACGACAGATAAAGGTTTAAAATTTATGCCATATTGGGATGAATTGAGCGTATAGCCAGGAGAAATCTCAGGTGAGTCATGATAACAATGTTTAGATTTCTGATGGGTATCATGATAAAAAAAAAAAGATAGGATCATAGTTTATGGTTATAAGAGAATTTAAAAGTAATCAAGTATATCCTGTTCATTTTGCAAATGAGAAAACTGAGACCAAGAGAAATTAATTGACTTCTCTGTGGTCATATAGCTATAAAGTGTCAGAGAAAAGATTTTTAACTCAAGTCTTCCTCATTCCAGTCCAGGAATACTATGATCAGGTTTGTTCTGCATGGTCCCAGATGAAATTGCAAAAGGATATATTTATCCTTGAGGTAAGAAATACACATCCTAAAAAAACAGAGCTATATAAGAGTAAGACCTCTTGCCTCTGGAGGTAGTGGATTTCCTCTTCCTTGAGGTCTTTAAACAAAAGTTAACTGGCCATTCATCAAAGTGTGTTGAAGAGCAATATTTAACCATAATTTTATGTCCTTTTAGGCAATTTCTCATGAAGCTGATAATACCGATTCTCAGAATCATTTTTGTAAATGCACATAATAAAATTATATCATTTATCATATATATATACATATGTATATACATGTATATATATGTATGTATATATATATATGTATGTGTGTGTATATATACATATATATATATATATATATATATATATATATATATATATATATATATATAAAGCAATTAGGGTAAAGTAATTTGCCCAGGATCACACAACTAAGAAGTATTAAGTGTCTGAGGCCAAATTTGAACTCAGGTCCTCCTGACTTTAGCGAGGGTGTTCTATCCACTACACCAACTAGCTGCCCCTAAAATATTAAAAAATATATTTTTTAAAAGATATTCACAAACCTTAAGTTTAAAACCCCTGTTATAGAAGAAATCTTTTTTTTTTAAGTATGGCTATATGACCTCCGAGGCACCTTCCAAATCTGAACTTCTCTGATTAAACTAAGCCCTCTCTGCAACACAGTAATTAATTAACCTTGGATAGACTCTCTATAACACTGCACAGCAGCTGTTCCAAATCTATACCCACACCTCTTTCTCCTTGAGCAAATAATCTGGCTTCCTACTGTATTGAGAAGATTAAGACCATGCATCTGGGCTCCCTCATCTCCCACCCTCTTTACTTCTCTGTCTGACTTGATGCTAGTTTGAGAAGATGAAGCGGTTTTTCTCCAGACCAAAGCTAATCCCTCTCCTTGTGCCTCTGATCCAAATCCCTCTCATCTTCTCTGAGAGTTTACCCCATCACTCATCCATAGTCTCCCTCTTTCTCTCAATGTGAACTTATCTCAATGTTTCTTCCTTATTACCTACATACATATTCAAGTCTCCATTATCTTGGAAAAAAGATACTTTTGAACTTGAAATTTCTCCAAACTTTTGTTCTGTACTTCTCCTTTTTATTCCTAAAATCTTAGGGGGGAGATGCAATTAAATGCTTCTAATTACCCAGGAGCCATTTAATTCTTGGTAATCTGGTCTATAACCTCTATTCTCTCCATATCTTTTTCAAAGGTCATCAACAATGTGATAGTTCTCCATAAACATCTCATATACCCCAGTGACTCATTATACCTGTCAGCTCAAATGAACCAGACTTTAACCTGTGGGTGACCAGAATTGAACAGGGTAGATGAGAGAAAGGAAACCTGGAAATCATGCAGAAGCTTTATTTAAAAGTGAGGGAAATGGCTTACAAGCAGAAGGGGATCTGTACACATGAACCAATACCCCACTGACCCAAGTATGGAGAGATCTCAATACTTATACTTATGGCATCACAATGAGCTATAGCCCTGACAATGAGGGATAACAACAATAATGTGAAAAGTTTGATTCATAAAAGGGCCTCATGACCAGAACTAATCCAAACTTGTCCTGTGCTTCTCTAACCCAGAGAAATTAAGGGTAGTTAAAGAAATATAATAATTATATGATTTTGCTAGAGGGTGAGATCATCCAGAGGGTGAATGCAAAGGATTGTTGTTATACTAAGCTCAGAGCACAACTTGTTTGCCAGGCCTTATTTCTGGAAAACAGGTATCTCCCAATCTTGACATACCAATTTTATGAAGTAAGAAACTAAAGCAAAAAGAAAGAAAAAAAGAAAGAAAGAAAGAAAGAGAGAGAGAAAGAAAGAAATAAAGAAAGAGAGAAAGAAAGAGAGAAAGAGAGAAAGAAAGAGAGAGAAGAGAGAAAGAGAGAAAGAGAGAAAGAAAGAGAGAAAGAAAGAGAGAAAGAAAGAGAGAAAGAAAGAAAGAAAGAAAGAAAGAAAGAAAGAAAGAAAGAAAGAAAGAAAGAAAGAAAGAAAGAAAGAAAGAAAGAAAGAAAGAAAGAAAGAAAGAAAGAAAGAAAGAAAGAAAGAAAGAAAGAAAGAAAGAAAGAAAGAAAGAAAGAAAGAAAGAAAGAAAGAAAGAAAGAAAGAAAGAAAGAAAGAAAGAAAGAAAGAAAGAAAGAAAGAAAGAAAGAAAAGAAAGAAATGAATGTCTGGCCCAAAATCAGAGGGCTAGTAAGTATGAAAGGCAAAACTAAACCCCAGGTCTCTCCTGATTTTAAATCCATCCCTTTTCCCAAGAATTTCCCCAAGAAGTTTCCTTCCTAAGACAAGACATGTCAAATGAGAAAGTGAAGTTCAGATAAAATATTATGATAAATTTGGGGAGGGACAGATGACTTCCAACTAAGAGTTTCACAGAATAAAAAAGCAAGCAAAATCTGAGTTGTATCTTAAAGGAAGAGAATTTCTTTTTTAATAATAGCTTTTTGTTTTCAAAATATATGCAAAGATAGTTTTCAACACTCACCCTTGCAAAATCTTGTGTTCGAAACTTTCTCCCTCCCTTTCCCCACCCCCTCTCCTAGGCAGTAAATAATCTGATATATGTTAAATACGTGCAATTCTATACATATTTCCACAATTATCATGCAACATAAGAAAAATCAGATCAAAAAGGGAAAAAAAAACTGAGAAAGAAAACAAAGCAAACAAACAACAATAAAAAGGTGAAAATGCTATATTGTGAACCACACTCAGTTCTCATAGTCCTCTCTCCGGGTACAGATGGCTCTTTCCATCACAAGTCTATTGAACTGGCCTGAATCATCTCATTGTTGAAAAGAGTTATGTCCCTCGGAATTAATTATCATATGATCTTGTTGTTGCCATGCACAATGTTCTCTTAATTCTTCTCATTTCACTTAGCATCAGTTCATGTCAATCTCTTCGGGCCTCAGTGCTGGAACTCTATCTTTCCAGAAATCAGCAAGAGTCAGGATCACTAAACGTCTTTATTCTAGATCTTTACCTTCGCCTCCAACGCCCGGTCACGAGTGCAAGTGAGCGTGAGTTCCACCACCCAAGTTTCTCTTGCTCCTCCCACACACGTCACTTCCCCCTCTTTGTCCCACCAATCAAGTCAGCACAGAACAGCTGGGGAGGGTCAACCTTAAACAAGTTAATAGGGAACCGTCCAATTGGCAATTAGTCTCACGTGCTTCACCATCCAAGTGCATTGCTCAGTTCTAGCCCTTTACATCTCCCGCTTTCTTTTGTTTTAGACCACAGGAGGTCGCGCCATCCCTGACCTTTCAGGGAGATGAGAACCCCAAAAAGGACGTGATCACGCCCCCCCTGACTTCTCAGGAGGGGAGATGAAAGCACTAAAAAGGAGATAATCACACCCTCCCTGACATCTCAGGAAGGGAGATGAGAAGCACCAAAGAGAAGTGGGGATTTGCTAGCGGGTTTCTGGATTGAAGGGCCTTATTAGAGACAAGTATGCACAAACCCATCAGCATGGGAGTTATTACACAAGCACATAGCAATAACGCAGAGGCTATTAGTGGTGACTCTCCCCACAGTCAGTGCAGACTCGATGTGGTGTAACAAACAGGAATTGTACATGCAAATAGTGACATAACAAACAATATAAATCAACATGGTATTGTAAGAGATTTCCAGAAGTCCTAGAAGGAGGGTATGTAGACACCAGACACACATACCCCTTCTTCAGCAACCAAGAAATAGTCCAAAACCAATCTATTGTCCATTGCTTCACTGTTAGGGAATCCAATGATCCCCACAAGTTTTTGAAATCCCACATCAGTCTTTTTATATGTTAGGGAATCCAATGATCCCCACAAGTTTTTGAAGTCCAGCAACAGTCTTATGATGCCTCAGAGAATCCAATGATTCCTGAGGACTTTTCAGTCCTACAATAGTCTTATGATGCCTCAGAGAATCCAATGATTCCTGAGGACTTTCAGTCCTACAATAGTCTTATGATGTCTCAGAGAATCCAATGATTCCTGAGGATTTCAGTCCTACAATAGTCTTATGATGTCTCAGAGAATCCAATGATTCCTGAGGATTTCAGTCCTACAATAGTCTTATGATGTCTCAGAGAATCCAATGATTCCTGAGACTTTCAAGTCCTACAATAGTCTTATGATGTCTCAGAGAATCCAATCATTCCTGAGACTTTCAAGTCCTACAATAGTCTTATGATGTCTCAGAGAATCCAATGATTTCTGAGGATTTTCAAATCCAACAGTTTTTGATGTCCATGGGTCAAACGCCATAACTGCCAGGTTCTTTCAGTGGTGGGCACAGTCAGCAACGGAACCACCCGATGTTTCTTGGGCCTTCTCCTTCGTTTCAAGGGTCTGCTCTGTCTCTCTCCGATGGACAAGGCGAATACGGCTCGTTGGCACCCATCTGATTCCTTCTCCATCTGTAGAGATACAAGCAAACCCTCTCCCCCAAGCAGTTAACCTATCTGGTCCCTTCCATTCACCACTTTCTGGGTCTCTCCACATCACTTGGCGATTATCTAAAGACAATGGAGCTGCTCGCACTGGACACTGCCCTTCCGGTGGGTTATAAAACCTGTCTGCTGGAGCCAGTGCATCTTTGTCAAAAATTAAAAAATTAATGGTATAGAGAACTAAATTTAGAAGTTCTCTAGGGTTACCCGTGGCTCCCCCTTTCTTTTGTTTTTGGAGGAGTGTCTTAATATCTCTGTTTCTTCTCTCTACTATTGCCTGCCCTTGAGGATTAAAGGGTATGCCCGTGGTGTGTAAAATCTTATACTGTGCACAAAAGTGTGTAAAATGTTTAGATGTATATGCAGGTCCATTGTCTGTTTTTATTGCTTGTGGCACGCCCATAATTGCAAATGCTTGTATAAGGAATTCAGTGACCACTCGGGCTGTCTCTTTTGCTGCTGGTATTGCAAATGTGAATCCTGAAAAGGTGTCTACCACGACATGGATAAAAGATAGACGACCAAAAGATTTATAATGGGTCACATCCATTTGCCAAATTTCATTAGGTCTCAAACCACGAGGGTTCTTCCCTGGAGGGAGTGTAGGAGCATGGAAAGGAAGGCAAGCTGTACAGGCTTTTACTATGCTCCTAGCTTCTTCTCTTGTTATTCCAAACTGCAAACGTAAAGCTCGGGCAGCCTGATGATATTTAGAATGAGACTCTTGTGCTTCTTGAAATAAAGGAGTACTGGCCAGCATGGTTAGAAGGCTATCTGCCTTTGAATTACCATCAAAAATAGGACCTGGAAGTCCACTATGGGAGTGGACATGCAAAATATAAATCTTACCCGGATGCTTTCTCACTTGCTCTTGAAGCTCTTTAAAGAGCTGATATATATTGGAGGCTACAAATTTTATTTGGGCTGTGGCAATTCTTTGTACCACACCTACTGAATAGGCTGAATCAGATATTATATTTATGTCTCCCGGATAATAAGCAAGAGCTAGAATGATTGCATACAATTCATTCTGCTGAGTGGACTGAAAAGGAGTTCTGATAACTCTCTTTATGGTTAAGTCACAAGAATACACAGCACAAATATTATGTTTGGATGCATCTGTAAAGATAGTTGGTCCTTTAAGAGGAACTTTAGAAACCTTTTCTTCAAGAATCCATTGCCAATTATGTAGCAGTCTGGTTATCTTTAATGGAGACCCGTGTGCAAAATTTGGAGCCATGGTTAATAAAATTTGCCACTCTGGGATGGTTTCGCAGCACACATTAACTTGTGCATTAGTATAAAAGGTATATATCTTGTCAGGTCTTGTCCCAGATAATTGTACTGCTCGTTTAATGGCCTTTAATAAAATTCTAGCCACAAGCACTGGGTAAGGAATAAGGCTTTGTTCTGGTTGTGCTGGGAGGTTCACCCACTCTATCACACTGTCTCCTTGATGAAGGACTGCTGTGGGGGCCTCTTGTGTAGCAAAAACTGATATTTCCAAGGGTTTTTGAGTGACTCTTTCAACCACATTGGATAAAGCCAGTTCAACTTGTCTCAAAGCCTCTTGAGCTTCTTTTGTAAGCTGGCGTGGTGAATTTAAAGCACTGTCTCCCCTTAAAATGTCATATAATGGTTGCAATTGACAGGTAGTCAAACCTAGCACGGGACGCATCCATTGGATATCTCCTATCAATTTCTGGAAGTCATTTAAGGTGTTTAGCTTCTCTGTTCTTAAGGAGAGTTTTTGTACTGTAAGCACCTTAGGATATACTTCATATCCTAAATATTGAAAAGGAGCATGTCTTTGAATCTTTTCTGGAGCTATGTGCAATTTATAATTCCTTAGTGTTTCTATGGTTTTTTGTAGACATGCTTCTAACATTTGTTCCTCAGGTGCACATCCCAATATATCATCCATGTAATGTAATAACATTACTTTTGGAAATGCTTTTCTTACTGGAGTAAGAGCAGCAGCAACATACATTTGACACATAGTAGGGCTGTTTTTCATTCCCTGTGGCAAAACTGTCCATTCATATCTTTTATAAGGCTCAGCTAAGTTAACGCTGGGCACTGAAAAGGCAAATCTTTTCATATCCTCCTTATCTAGAGGGATAGAATAGAAACAATCCTTAATGTCTATAACCCACAGAGGCCATTCTCTAGGCAACTGAGTAGGAGATGGAAGTCCAGGTTGAAGAGTTCCCATAGTTTCCATCTGTTCATTTACCTTTCTTAAATCAGTCAACATCCTCCATTTTCCAGATTTCTTTTTTACAACAAATACTGGGGAATTCCAAGGACTTAGAGAAGGTTGTAAGTGTCCTTGATCAAGTTGTTCCTGTACTATATCTAGTAAGGCCTGAATTTTATTGTTATCTAAGGGCCACTGTTCTATCCACACTGGTGTATCAGTTTTCCACTGGATAGGAACAGGTGAAAGTGTTGGCAGGCCTTCAACAGCAGCCCTGCCTAAAAAACCGAAGTACTCATTTTTAACCCTAATTGTTGTAAAATGTCTCTTCCCCACAGATTGATGGGGATTTTTTCAACTATAAAAGGAGTAAAAATTCCTGTTTCACCTTCAAATACCCATCTTAAAGGGGTAGCACTAACTTCAGCTGCTATTGATCCTCCTACCCCAGACATGTAGGTGTCTGCCTTAGTCTTTGGCCAGTGACTGGGCCAGTTGGCACCTCTAATGACTGTGCGATCTGCACCTGTGTCCACCAGTCCTTCTAATGCTATGCCATTTATATAGATGGTGAGCATAGGTCGGTCAGCTGTCACAGCTGCTGTCCAGTATATTCCTGGGTTTTTCTGCTTGGAGTCCGAACATGGGTGACTGTCACCAGGTTGCTTATTAGGAGTCTGTATCAATAAACCCGATGCTACTACTTCCCCTGGTTGATAAGTCACACATTGTCTCCCTGTGTTAGTGACTGGGATATTATCTACACATTCCCCAGTTTCCCACATCAGTGTATGAATGAACACTGTCTTGTAAGTACTCTCAGGAGGTGAAATGGTCAAGCCTACTGTGCCTGGAGGCAAGGGATCCATAGGTTGGAGAGGAACAGATTTCACCTCTCCAGGGGGTATCTCAATTGTCCCAGCTGCATACAACTCTATCCTCCCTAATTGTAGTCCCTTTCTCCCATCATGTTGCTTCCTGGCTGACTGATTGTGTAATCCCTTTCTCCCCTCAGATGGCTTCCTTGCTGATTGGTCATGTCTGGGTATTGGACTTGGAGGCACTCTCTGGGTGTGGCATCGGCTGCCATCATGCCCCAAGTGTTTTTTGCTTGGGGCCCTGGAGCTGGGCCCCTCATCCCGTTTCCCTGAATCAGTCTACACTCTGAGGCCCAATGGAGTCCTCTGTTGCATTTTGGACATGGGGTTTTGGGTCTTGTTCTCCAAGCCTGTCTTCTCACTCTGTCTCTGTGCCAACATTGAGCTTTCAAATGGCCTACTTTACCGCATTGAAAGCATTGACGAGTCTCTCGGGAAACCCCTTGCCAAAAGGGATCCTGTCTCCCCATGTTGGGATCTTGGGAAGTCTGCACCATAGCCTGGCTATAAAAGGTATTTGTGCCCATTGCGGCACAGCGTCTTATGATCTCCTCTAAAGGAGCATCCTTACGTAGTCCTAGTATAATCCTTCTACAAACCTCATTGGCATTGTCTCTAGCAAGTTGCCTCACCAAAGTGTCTGTTACTTCATTTTCACCATTTGCCTGTATGACAGCTGTCTGCAAACGTGCCACAAAATCAGCAAAAGGTTCATTTGGTCCCTGTACAATTTTTGTGTAGGTCTCACCCTTGTAGTTTTTACTGGGGAGAGAAGCCCATGCTTTGATAGCAGCAGCAGCAATTTGCTCAAATGCTGTTATGGAGTAATTAATCTGTACCAAAGCGTCTGCATAAGAACCTATACCCATTAGTAGGTCATAGGTGATGGAAGTATTAGCTGCATTTTGACTATTTTGTTGGGCTTGAATTCTACAGAGCTCAGTAAATTCAGAAAGCCACAACAAACTTTGTCCAGGTTCTAAGCACACTTTTGCAATGACTTTCCAGTCACTAGGTGTTAAGGTTTCATAAGCCAAATTGTGTATTAACATTTTAACATAATCTGATGTAGCCCCAAAGACAGTGCAAGATTTTTTCAGGTTTTTAAGGACATCCATATTAAAAGGAGCATATCTTCTACTCTCTTGACCTGCAGAATTACGCTGTTGAATCACGGGAAAAATTTGAAGTTTGAAATCATTATCTACTTCTTTTCCATTTTCAATTGCTTCAATAAGCCCTCTTTCTAATCTAGTTACAGGAGTGGGCAGTTGTTGGGAGGGGGGGCTCTGTGTGGGAGGAGGGGGGGGCGCTGATGAGGTCACCGCCCCTCCTACTACTCCTCCTCCCTCCGTCCCTGAAGGTGGAGTGGATGTGGGTTGATCAATAATCTGCTCTCTAGGTGGGGTTGAAATTTCTTCAGGACAATCAGAGTCTACACCCTCAGATTCCTCATTCAAATCCCCTTGCCCTCTGGCAATGTCCTGAGTTTGCCTATCTTCTATCTTTTGTTCCTCACGCTTCCTTCTCTGAGCCTTTTTAGAACTCTTCCTTCTTCTAAACTCTTCTTGATAGCTTAAGTCTAATAGAATCAAGTTGTATAGGTAAAATACCTCTGGGAAAATTTGACAATTCCCATTTTTTGAGTAAAATTCTTTCATTTCAAGTCCCACTAGCTTCCATTTATCTATACGTAGTTTTTCTTCATTTAAGAACCAAGGGGACGTGCGAATCAATGAGTGTATGAGATTATTCATTTGTGGGATGGGAACAAGTAAACTTTTCTCATCAATTATCTTAATTATATCCTCTATAGCATTGCTAGATGAGGCAGGGGCTGGGGTTGGAGCAGGGTCAGCTGAGGCCCAGGATTTACCTAACATCTGCCCCATCTCAGTTACTAGAGATTGCTGATTTAGTCCTTAACAAGGTAAGTTCCTTATTTCTATTAGAATACTCACCTAATCTCCTGGTCACAGGAGGACTTCGGTGGAAGTAGGGTGCCAGCCACACGTTGGACGCCAAATGCTGGAACTCTATCTTTCCAGAAATCAGCAAGAGTCAGGATCACTAAACGTCTTTATTCTAGATCTTTACCTTCGCCTCCAACGCCCGGTCACGAGTGCAAGTGAGCGTGAGTTCCACCACCCAAGTTTCTCTTGCTCCTCCCACACACGTCACTTCCCCCTCTTTGTCCCACCAATCAAGTCAGCACAGAACAGCTGGGGAGGGTCAACCTTAAACAAGTTAATAGGGAACCGTCCAATTGGCAATTAGTCTCACGTGCTTCACCATCCAAGTGCATTGCTCAGTTCTAGCCCTTTACACCTCAGAAAGAAAGAACACATAGAAATGAAGAGATTCTTTTTAGCTGTAGAGGGTGATATAAGCAAAAGCATGAAAATAGAAGAGGAGAGTGGCTACTCTAATTTAGGGTATAATATAAAGAACACAGAAGACAGTAGTATAAGAAAAGGCTCAAAAAGGATGCAGGAATCATATTTTCGAGGGCTTTAAATGATAGAATGAGGCTGTACTTTTTTCAAAAGACCCTGTGGAGTCAAGAACAATTATGTTCCAAAAAACCCATTAGAGTATTACTCAGCAAATAATGTAAAGGGCAAATTGTAAGCAGGAAGAACAATAAGATAATAATATAAAGAGGTAATGAGAGCCTGAGTGACAGTCAAAAGAAGAGAATCATTAGGAAATATCACAATTTATTGGAAAGGAGAACAATGACACAGATATGATTAAAGCTTTGAATCTAAGTGACTAAAAATACAGTATCATCAACAGAAAAAGGGGGAAATATAAGGTTAGGAGAAGAAACAATGAGTTCAATTTCATACATGTTGAGTTTCAGGTTCTAATAGTATATCCAAATGGAGTTACCTACCAGGCATTTGAAATGTAGGACTGGAATTCTGGGAGATGTTAGAATTGGACTGGCCACTTTATCTTTCAGATCCTAATTTTCCTCATCTGTTAAACATCCAGGAGCAGGACCAGATGCCGTTAAAGATCTCATCCAGATTTAACATTCTATAAAGTTATAAAACTAGTATTTTGAATTTTTATGACTATTTGCTATATACTTTGGTATTTGAAGATTATATACAAATGTTCACAAATGGAGAAGAGGTTTGATCCCTTTAAAAGGTTTTTCAGGAAAAATACCTAGACTAGGAAATGTTAAAAACCATGGTACTACTTGCACCACAGCCTATTCCATATTGATTTCAGCATATTCTAGGGAAGGATGAGGCTGAGAACTAGAAAACAGTGGGCAATTATAGAGTAAATACAATTATATCTTTTCTGATTAGAAAATAATCATGGTGAAGAAAGGAAAAAAGAAGAGAGTATTGAGGTAGGAGAGATAAGGGATGTAGGAGAGATTTTAATCCTTTAATATATTGTTGGTTGGGAAGAAGCAGAAGGCTAGTTTATCAGAGATAATAGATTATTGCTACTAGATTATTTTTGTTGTCATTGTTGTAGACAGTCCAGAAGTATAGAATTTTGATTCCAGACACAAGAAAATTTCAAGATGAATTCTGAATAAGCCAAGAGTTGGCACTTCAAAATGATTTCTAAAGTGAAAAGGGGACACAGAGGGAAAAAAGTGCTTACTCTATGTCTTTAAATTTTGCCTAACAATGTATTTTCATTTATATTCCTTGGAGAAAATTATTTACTATTATATTTTGATATTGTATTAAGAAGGTTTTGTCTTCTCAAAACAAGTCATAGATTCTGTAATGAAATTGTATTTTGTGTGAAGAGATCTTTGTCATTCTCATTTTCCAAGGTGTTCTGAACCAAAGTATCATTATTACCAAATGGCAGGCACTTGAATTGAAGGCATATTTCCCAAAGAGATAAACTTAAGGTCAAAATGTTTATCTAAGGCAATCTCTCAGGTCAAAAATATAATGTGTATCATATGAAGGGATACTTATTGATTCTCCCAATTTTCTATCTCCTGAAATCCCAGAGCACAAGCTAGGTCAATTGACGGTGGGAACAAAAGAACATTAAACTCAGAAGTTAGGCAATGACTTGTGAAGTAGAGGAGAGAAAGCATTAGCCCTGACAGGATGTTTAAAAGAAGCCTGTGGCTGATGAAAGGAACAGGACTTCTGTCTGCCAGTGAGTGTTGTAAGAAGGCCTGATGCAGGAGAAGCAATGGAGCTGGGGCAGTTGGGAGTATGAGAGCTATCTCATTTATACATACCTAAAGCAATAAATAAACTAGGAAATTAGAAAGTGACATCAAATAGTATAGTCTGAATACAACCAGGCCAAATCAGTATGTCAGCACTTCCCCCTAATGTGCCAAAGTATAGACTTTTCATCAAATGTCACTGCTTGAAGGAGACAAGAATGATAGGGAGACCTGCTGACTTGTCAACAGTTCCCCTTCCATTTTCAGCCCCACAAATCACCATACCCTGTACAGCTTGTATTTTTCTGGCATCCAGGGACCAGCTATAAAGTATCTTTGGTTATATTATGCAAGAGATGACTCTTGTAATGTACATCCAACCCTATACTAAAATAGAGAAAATACATTCAAAAGTAAATGTTTTCCTGACCTCTCCCAACTGAGCATCATCAGTCTTTGAATGTAAAATCAAAAAGTCTCCTCTCCTGACTCCAAAAGTTGAACTTTAAGTAGGAATCCCCAGGGTCAACTAATCAATCTAGCTATTTGTCTTTAGACACAGGAGAACATAAAACCATCAGTTTAAAGATAGAAGTACTTTAGACATCATCTATCTAATCCAACTTCCTCCTCTTACAGATGAAGATATTGAAATCCTGAGAAGTAATTTTTTCAAGTTATTACATGCTCTATCATCCCAGTACATTATAAGTTTCTTGAGGACAGGGATATTACAAGTTAAGTAATTTATTTAAGTTGTTGCATGTTCTATGTCCCCAGCAGGTAAAAGGGCAGGGATATTACATTAGCTCATTCTTGTATTCCCAAGTCCTATTAAACTTCTTGAATCTAGGCAGAGTTGGTACATCTTCTATCCCCTAGCCAATTATGTCTTTTTTAAGGCAAGGATGTCACAATATTTCATAATTATATTCTGAGCACCTAGTATAGTTCCTCATACCTAGCCATTGAACTAGTACTTCTCTCCCCCAGGAGAATATGTCTCTTTTCATTTGTGTTTGTTTATGCATATATAGTTATTTATTTTAACATTATTTTTTAGTTCTGAGTTCCAAATTCTCTCTCCCATCCATCTATCCTCAATCACTGAGAAGACAAGCAAAATGACATCAGTTATACATGTGAAATCATGCAAAACATATTTCTATATTAGTAGTTATATCATGCAAAAAAGACAAGAGAAATAAAGGAAATGAGGAAATCATACTTTGATTTTTCATAGGTTAATCAGTTCTTTCTCTGGAGGTGGACACCATGTTTCATCATGAACTTTTGATGACTTTTGATATTTCTTGGATATTGATCAAAATAACAGTCTTTCACAATTAATCATAATTCCAATATTGCTGTCATTGTGAAAAAGGATGTTTTGGTTCTGTTCACTTCCTTTTATAGCAATTCATATAGGCCTTCTAATAATTTTCTGGAACCATCTCCCTCATTTCTTAAAGTACCACAATTTGTTCAGACATTCCACAATTCATGGGTATCTCCTTAATTTCTAATTTTGCCTTCCCCTAAAGAGCTGCTATAAATATTTTCATACATATAGTCCCTTTCCCTTTTTTTCTGATTTCTTTAGGATACAGATAGTGGTATTGCTGGGAACAAAGGGTATGTTACGCACAATTTTATAGTCCTTTGGGAATTGTTTGAAATTGTTCTCTAGAACAACTGGACTAGTTCACAATACCATGAACAACAGTTCATTAGTGTACCCATTTTTCCTTCTCTATTCCACATTTATCATTTTTTTTCATATGACTAATGAGGACTTGGCTATCTTCTGAAAAGGGCCTATTATATAATTTTTTACAATTTATCAATAAGAAAGTGGCTTTTAATTGTATAAATTTGACTCCATTCCCTATATATTTGAAAAAAAGAGACCTTTATCAAAGAAACTTGGTAAATTTTTATATGAATTCATTGTCTATGGTACCATTTATTGAAATATTATTTCTCTGATTATCTCTTTTTTTATTTTTAATCTCCTTTAATTACTTATGTTTTTGCTTTTATTTTGTCTGAGATCATGATTGCTACAACAACTGAGCCATTCTGCTCTCTTACCTTATTTTAATGTTCTTTGTGTCTTTATATTTCAAATGTGACTCTTGGAAACAATATATTATATAATATATGATTACCATGCATTTCCCTCCATCCTATTTTCTTTAGTTTATTCTTCTCTCTTTTTTTTATCCTGTCCCTCCTGAAAAGTATGTTCTAACCACTGCCTCCCTAATCTGCCCTTGCTTTTATGATTGATTCCCTCACTTGTTTCTCTTATCCCCTTTTCCTCCTATTTCCTGTTGGATAAGATAAATTTCTATACTCATCTCTTTGTGAATGTGTATGTGTGCATGTGTATGTGAAATCCTTCTTTGAATCAATTCTGTTGAATTTGAATTTCTAATTATGCCTCTTTCACCAAGTTGTTAATTCTTTTTTCATAAATCTCATGCATTATTGTCACTTCTTTTCCCAGTTTTCCCCTTTACCACTCTTATCTCTTTAATTCTTCTAGGAATTCTTGTTAGGTGTGGGTTCAATTAGCTTTTTTTTCCCTCTGATCCTGAATTTGTATCGTTATTTTCCCTGCTGTGGCAATAACTTTTTACAATCAAGTTCTTATTGTTTGGGTTGTTTGCTCATTTTTTCCAACCTATTTCTTGACTGAACTTAAAGTTACAATTGGGCTCTGCTCACCTGGATATGGAGATTTACTATTCAAAGTTTCAGGTCTTTTCTTGTTGCTCTGTTGTTTTCAAAACTATTTCCACAACTTTTCAATGTTTCCAAAGCAATATGATCCAGAAAAGCTTCAGTCACTACTGTCCTGGTCCATGTTTTGGGCTTTACCCATGAAGGGCCTTACTCTTCTTGTCCCTGGAACTGTAACCAGAGGGTCCCTGCCCTTCTGTACTCACAAGCATTAGTGCTCTTCTCTGCCTTAGAAGTGCAACCATGGCCCATGCTATGTTGTAACTGACCATCGGTGTTTCTCTCTGCCCTGAAACTGGCACCCAGAACTGCTTATGGACAATAAAGTCGCCAATCAGTGCCAGTCACATTTAGTGCCAGCAAAGGACCTCCCATTATCTCCTTTCGATGCATTTTCTGATCCCTTTCTCCTCTGCCAGCTGAGAGCTCTCAAAGCTGCTGGGGCTGCTTTCACTGTCCCAGCTACAACCAAGTCTGTGTTTGCTCCAGGGTTATTTTGCCAACCTCCTATATTATTTGAGACTAGAAAAATCCCTTGCCCATGCCATTTCTTGACTATGGCACTCCAGAATTTTATTTGAGGGTTTATTTTAAATTTGTCTGTAGGAAAGAAAGAGCAGAAAGTTATCAACATCACTCTCTCTCCCAGAGAACTCTTAGTTCAGTGACAAAAGTCACAGCTCAGAATTGGCTGGGGGATGACCCTGGCCTTCCTAAATTAAGATCTTTCCAGATCAGGATTATAAAAAAAGGCAAAAAAGACAACTACTGTCCCTAAAAACTGTCTAATGGGAAAAAATATGCAAGCAACTATTTATAAATAAGCTATAGACCAGACAAGCTATTAATAATCAACAGAATGAAAGCACTAGGATTAAGGAGCATTAAGAAAGATTTGATCTAGCAGGTGGGATGTTGAGGAATTTTTAGGACACAATAAAACCAGAGAATCTAGGAGTCAGAGAAAAGAAAGAAGAAAATTCAAATCATGGGGAATAACCATTAAAAATAGACAGTCTGAAAATATTCTGTCTACTGCAAGGAATAAGGAATATTGCTGGACTGCAGCAATGTGTGAGAATGGGTAAGATGTAAGGAGTCTAGAATGGTATGAGGGAGATGAGTGATAAAGGGCTTTGAGGAGATCTTACGTTTTATCCTAGAAGTCACTGTGAACCACTGGAGTCGATTGAATAGTGGGATAACCTGGTTTGACCTGTGTTATAAAGATTACTTTGACAGCTGAAAGAAGGATGACTTAGAGTGGGGAGGAACTTGGGGCAGGGAGACCCATTAACAAGTTCCTGCAATAATCCAAGCATGATGTGATGAAGGCCTATATCACAACAATATCAGTGTCAGTGGAGAGAAGGGCCATGTCAAAGTGGTATTATAGAAGTAAAAATCAACAGAAGTCAGCAAGAGATTAGATGTGGAGCTGGAATGGCCCTTGGAGGCCTCACATTTTACTGAGATGGAAACTGAGGCACTCAAATTCACAAAAATATTAAGTATTCAACCAGTCTAGAGAGCAACTTGAAACTATGCCCAAAGAGTTTTTAAACTGTTTATACCCTTTGATCTAGAAGTTTCTCTACTGGGTCTCTATCCAAAGGAAATCTTAAGAGAGACAAAAGGATGCACATGTGCAAAGATGTTTTTAGCAGCTCTTTTTGTAGTGGCAAAGAATTGGAAAATGAGTAGATGCCCGTCACTTGGAGGATGACTGAACAAGTTGTAGTATATGAAAGTAATAGAATATTATTGTTCTATAAAAATGATGAACAAACTGATTTTAGAAAAGCCTGAAAAGATTTATACAAACTGTTGCTGACTGAAACAAGTAGAACCAAGAATACAGTATACACAGTACACAATAACAGCAAGGTTGTGTGATAACCAACTATGGAAGGCTTGGTTCTTCTCAGTGGTTCCATGATCTAAAGAAATCCCAATATACTTAGGACAGAAAATGCTATCTGCATCCAGAGAAAGATCTAAGGAGACAATGTAAATCAACACATGCTATGTTCACTTTTTTTTTCCTTTTTCTTATTTTTTTTCTCTTCTTGTTTTCCTTTTTGTTCTAATTTTTCTTTCCCAATGATTCATAAAGGAATGTGTATATTTTAAAAATAATGAATAAATATTTATTGCATTAAAAATTAATATACATGTATAACAAAAAAATAAAACATTTTAATACAACAATTTTAAAAAGCAAAGGTGAGGCAATAGAGATTTGAATTTGTCTTGTATCACCAAGTTTTCTTTTCATTGCTCCATATCCCCGAGCATTTTTTCATTATGTTATTCACTCACTTCTCAGCCACACTGACTAACTGTCCCCAACCCGTCCCACCTTGTACCCAGTTAATCATTACTACTTCAATACCATTTGTGGCACATAATACCAGTGACTTTTAAAACTTTGTTCACTTTTGTGGGAAGAGAAGTTGTCAAATTCCCTAATTGTCATAATTGGGCCAAAGTTCTATAATCTGAATCTTCTCAAGTCCCAATCCTGAGATGACAGCAACACTGAAATGGGAGACAGGTCAATAATCCCCAGGGAAAGGGCACAGCAGCTTTTGGTCTAAATAATAAAAGCAAGGATTGCTGAGAGGGGCAGGGAACATAATAAACCCTCAGTGTAGGATTACAGCCTCCAGCCTGGCAGTTTTCAATTCCTCTGTTCTGTTAAGAAATAGTCAATCCATTTTACACTTGACCTTGAAGTTCCTGCTGGCCTCAATGAATCTGAGGCATGTTGTTGCCAGTAGGAAATCACCTATAAGACCCCTATATAGCTTAATACATAGTATGCTTGCTTCAGTGTCAGTTCTCCATTTTTAAAATAATACCTTTTTTTTCAAAACACATGCAAAGATAATTTTCAACATTCACCATTGCAAGACCTTGTATTCCAAAATTTTTCCCTCCCTTTTCCTCACTCCATCCCCTAGACAGCAAATAATCTAATATAAACATATGCTATTTTTCTATACATATTTCCACATTTTTTTCTTGCTATACAAGAAAAAACCACAACCGAGCCATTCTGCCCTCTCACATTATAATCCACATTCAATTTCTGTGGTCCTCTCTCTGGATGCATATGGCTTTCTTCATCACTAGTCTATTGGAATTGGCCTAAATCATCCATTGTTGAGAAGATCCATGTCCATCACAGCTGATCACATAATCTTGTTGGCCCATGTACAATGTTCTCTTGGTTCTGCTCATTTCACTCAGCATCAGTTCATGATGGTCTCTCCAAACCTCTCTAAAATCATCCTGCTGATAGTTTCTTATAGAACAATAACATTCCATCACATTCATACACCACAACTTATTCAGCCATTCTCCAAATGATGGGCATCCACTCAATTTCCAGTTCCTTGCCACTACAAAAAGGGCTGCCACAAACATTTTTGCACATGTGGGTCTTTTTCCCTTCTTTAAGATCTCTTTGGGATAGAGACTCAGGAGAGACACTTCTGTATCAAAGGGTATGCACAGTTTTATGGCCCTTTGGACATGGCTCCATATTGCTCTTCAGAGTGATTGGATCAGTTCACAACTCCACCAACAATGTAGTAGTGTTCCAGCTTTCCCACATCCCCTCCAACATTTATCATTATCTTTTCCTGTCATATTAGCTAATCTGAGAGGGGTATGGTGATACCTAAGAGTTGTATTAATTTACATTTCTGTGATCAATAGTGATTTAGCAACTCTCCAATTTTTAAATATAATTATTCCTTCCACATTGCAAGGGTTAGGGGAATGGTATTCCCACAATCTGGAATATCCATGGCAAAAACTTTGACTTCCTATATACAAGGGAAGTGTGAATTATTATGATATTAAGAAATAATATATGTAAATAGTATACAATACCATACATATGTTTTATGTATATCTGACTTTCTAAATTTTTTCTGTGTTGTCTTCTAGTCTTTGCATTTGCATCTGAATCTTCTGTAAAACTCCCCAGAAATTCCTATTAAATTTCTTATACTGACCCAAGATATATCAAAGCCATGATGGAGAAAGTCATGGTGTTAAAGTGAAATCTCTATATATGCACATATATGTAAGGGTGTGTGTATACATAATTCTATTATATACATATACAATTAATTTATATAAAATGTTTATATATGTGTGTACACATATACAAATTTTATATGTATACATATATGCTTCTGTGTGTCCATACTTTTTCTTTAATGGAATATAAACTCTTTGGGGGAAGGGACTGCTTTTCATTTTGCCTTTGTATCCCCAGTGTCTAGCATAGATTTTTGCATAGAAGAGATACTTAATAAATATGTTTGCATTGGATTTCCCAGTTGCCTAATATATTTGCACTGATGTTCATCTTCTCTTTGTTGGTGTGAGAATGCTGTAGTTCTCGGTACACAGAGGGAGTAGATAAAAAGCCTCTTTGGAAAAGTAAATATGCGCTTATTAAGAATTTAAAGCAGAACTGTAAAAACCAGGGCTGGGTGCAGGAGACTTTGTCCAAGGGTTCCAACATTTTGAGGGGTGAAACAGCAGTTCTTCCACAGTGAAGAAGCAACTTAACTTAGCACTTTATTAGCAAGAATAATTAGAACAGAAAGTTGTCAAATGGCTTTTTAATAGTGAGTTATTCCCTAACCTACTGATTCCCTCATCTCCCTCAGCAGTTCCTTCCCCTTCCATAACTTTCTGATGTGAATTTCATTCTTCTTACCCATGGGATTATTTGGAGTCTTTGCCTCAGGAATGGCTTATGTTATTCACCTTGCACAACAAAATTCTTAGTTGCAGCTTTGATTTGAAGCAAATGTAAAGACAGCACAAGGAGTATTAAAAAGGAGTAATTAAACAAGCATCTCTTAAAAATAGAATAGGTCTCCAAGAGGAAGGAAAGGATAGGACTTAGCAGAATTGGATGTCTGAATACTTTTTTATTTTTGATTTCAAATTTGGCAATTTACTAGTGCTATGGTACTAGGGAGGTTATTTCATTTCCCCAGATGTCTTTCTATGAAAGATGAGAAGTTAGACTAGCTGATCTCTGAGGTCTATCCTGTTATTACACTTTTTTATTCCCTACTCAGGCACCCAAAACTTAATCATATTCTTTTCAAAGAAAGAAATATGTCCCTGCCTTTGTTGCCTTTATTTATTGCAGCTCTTAAGAATCTCAAAACTGGAAGGAATTGTTAGCTCTGTGATGACAGGAGGATTGTGCCTATTTCATCTTAGTGTCCCTGAGGCCTAAAACAGGGCTATATTCAGGTTTTTTAGCCCAGGCTTCTAAGGTCCCAAAGCTATAGGGGATGACCACTGGGGAAAGCTCTCCCCACTGCAGCCAACAGTTAACCCACAGTGTTGGAGGATTTCCCAGTAGCGTTTTTCAACTAACCCTAGCCCACCCTCTTTGTCATAACTGGCCCTTCCTATGTTTCCACTCACAGAATCACAGAATTTTGGAGTATATTTAGTCCAAAATATGCCTGAACAAGTTTATTTTCTCTGCAGCTTACTTGAAAAATGCTAGAAACATGGATTTAAAGCTGGTAGGGGCTTAGGAGTTATTCTTTCCAACTCATTTTACAGAAGAAGAAACTGAGTTCCAGAAAGTGTAAATGACTTGGTCAGGATCACACAATGAGTAAATATCTGAGGTAGAATTCAAACTCAGAGGTCCTTCATTCTAAGCCCAATGCTCCATCTACCACAGGATTCTTATAATTTGCTACCTGAGAAGGATTTGTATAATTCCAATTCCACTTTGAGATTGGACCAACTGTTTAGAAGCTGTTTGTATCTTAGCTCTTAATTCTACTCCCTACAACTAAGGTGGTTGTGGTTATTATTGTTGCAGTTCGATCTTGTCCATATCTTCATATCTCTATTTGGGACTTTCATAGAAAAAATATAGGAGTCCTTTGGCATTTCCTTTTTTAGCTCATTTTACAAATGAAGAAACTGAGGCAAACATGATTAAATGTCCTGATTAGGCCCACACAGTAGTGTAAAATTTACCCCATGATAACCTACAAATAAAGATATCTCCTGATCAATTGTCAGATATGGTGTATTTATTAAGTGCTTAATTTGTTCCAGGAACTATCATAAGCAAAGGGAATTAAAAAAGTAATATAAGTCCATTCCCACAAGGAACTCACATTTGAATATAGGATCCAACATGGGAGATAATTTCAGAGGGAGAACCCAGAACTATGCAGAATTACTCTTTGAATCCAGATATTCATTTAGTTCCAAATTTATCAAAGCATAGTATCCTGTAGCCCACATCTCTCCATCTTGTCTGAAAGAAGAGATTGAAAAACATTATCAAGCACTTCTAAAATGTTAGTCAATTGTGCCTGTAGCACATAAGTGCCCATAATTGATCTATCAGTTTAGCAAACCTGGCAAAAGAAGATGATCTCAGTCTGGTACATCTTTGTGAACCATTTCATTTAATAAAGCATTTGAGAATTTTGCCAAGAGTCAAAGGCAAGTTAACTCACCTGTGATTTGTCAAGCCCTTTTTCTCTTCTGCTATTTGAAAATTGGAACATTTACCAAATTTTGTCAAGACTCAAAATCAAGTTCACTTCTTATGGTTTGCCAAACTATTTCTCTTCTGCTTTTTGAAAACTGAAATATGTTCCTGAAATGTTCCTCTCACTCTCCATGATTTTCAAACATCAATGACAAAACTTCAGGTATCAAACACAAGTTATATTAGACATCTGGAATACAGCTTGTCTAGGACTGATGGTTGAAAGCCGTTAAAGACATATATATTTCTTCCTATCCATCTCCACATGCGTTTTTGTTTCCATATCATGTCTACCATTTTTATTCTATCCTTTTTTCAACCTTCATTGTTTACAAGCCCTCCAGAGAAAGTATTCTCTGCTAATAATCACGAGTGTGTTTGTGTTTTGCACATTAATAGAAAGTAATTTTTTAAAGAACTCAGTTCTAATAGCACCATTCTACTGTTCAACGAATACCTTGTGACTCTCTTTAGTGTCAAATGTAAGCTCTTCCATTTGTGCTTCAAATGAAAACATAAAGAATTTCAAAATCTGCTTCCAACTTAACTTTCTAGTATTATTCTACATCTCTCTTCTATACATACTTAATGCTCCATCCAAATTGTCCTCCTTGTCTTTCCTCATACAAGACACTCCATCTCTTATTCCCCAGCTACTTGGTATAGTGCAAAACTTCTTAAAACTGTTGTTGAAATCCCACATGGGATCACATAACTGAATGTAGAGATCACAAAAAAATTTGGCAATAGTAAAAGGTTTCTGAGCATGCAACGACCAAAAATTAATTCAAAATGAAACACATAATGAATCCGAGGTGTTTCTGGTAGTGCTTACACAAATTGCACCATGTAACTTCACTGATTCTGAACACACAATATGTGCATAAATTTCTTTATGATTTATTATCAGTAAATGTTTGGTTGTTATGCCTATTTTATATACCTATTACGCAGGGTCACATAAAAATTTCTCAGGTAACAAGGGATTATGAGTGGGGAAAGTTGAGGAAGATCTGATATAGTGCACTCAATCTGGAATCCAGAAAGCCTGAGTTCAAATTCAGCCTCAGGCTTACAAGCTATATGACTCTGGCCAAGTCATTTATGCCCTATTTTTTTTTTCCAATTTCCTCAACTATATGATGAGGAAAGCACCTATCCCAACATTGTTTCAAATGAGATGATATTTGTAAAACATCTTTCACAGTGTCATGCACATAGTAGGTAAGTACTTAACAAATCCTTGTTCTGTCTCCCCCCACACCCACCCAGGTTTTTCCATAGACTGTCCCACAGGCCAGAGTTTCACATCTGCATCTTAGAATCCTTAGTTTCCTTCAAATCTCAATTCAAATATCACCTTCTTGAATAGCTGTTTTCCAATCCCCATAATTTTTAGTGTATACCTCCCAAAAAACTACCATATATGTGTACATATATACACATATAAACACATGTATATACATATATATATATATGTTAGTATGCATACAGATATATAGAGATGAGAATATACATATATGTACATTTGTGTATGAATATTTTTCCTTGGTAGAATGTGAACTCTTTAAGAGTGGAGAATATTTAATTTTTGCCTTAATATTTCAAATGCCTACCACATATCCTGGCACACACCAAATGGCTAAGAAATGCTTTTTAATTGAATGATTGAAAGAAGGGGCCAAATCTTACCTAACTTTTATGTCCCTTCTCATGCTTGGCACACTACTTTACACACAGAACAAATTTAAGAAATATTTGATGTATTGATTCTTGCAATGAGTCTCTGTATTTTCAGGTCAAATAGTTGAAACTTTAATTAGATCCTTGTGTAAATCCTGCCTTTAGCTAAGGAAAACACAAATACAAGCCTCAGTCTTTGGAACCTGACTGTGTCAGAAGATATTCTAGCATTGGCAAGATTTTCAGCCATTCTCATGCAATATTTGGGAGTTTGCTACTCATTCCACCCTTGGCTAAGGCTGGCACAAAAACGATATGGGAGGCAAAATAACGTCTAAGCTTTGGCTAGCATTTGCAAACTCATAACATTTAGAGACATTAGACAGACACCCCATCCAAGTTATCTGAATGAAATTAATCTCTTGGGATTCCTGGCTATTATAATAATGCTCATCATTCACTGGAAACATGGTTTGTGAATTCTTAAAAGGAGAAGAATGTTTTATGTGGATTGAATGTATAGAAAAAAAATATCTGTGGAGATCTTATTGCAAGTCTCTCTCCATTTGTCTCCCTTCCTCCCATTTCCTCCTATTTTCCTGACTGTTTTCTTTGCCCTCAGCCTCTGCCTTCTTCCTAGATACAGATGTGGGGCCTTACTACATTCCATTAATTGACATGGCATGAGAGAGCCTGAAGCTTGCCAAGACATAAAAAAGGAAATGAAATGGAAATTGGCATATTTGTGCTATTGGGGATTTCAGAAAAAGTCAAGAACAGTATGAAATGATGCCTTCTGGGGACTTAATGCTTCAAAACCCATCACTGAATAATGATAATAGCTAGTATTTACAAAAAAAAGTAAGGTTTGCAAAGCACTTACAAATATTAACTCTTTTTATTCTCACAACTCTGGGAAGGAGATACTATTTTCACCCCCATTCACTATGCTGTTGTATAGTCATCTTCAATTGTGTCTTACTATTCGTGACCCAATTTTGGGTTTTCTTGGCAAATACCAAAGTGGTTCTTCCCTAGCTCATTTTATATATGAAGAAACTGAGGGAAACAGGATTAAATTGAAGCCAGATTTAAACTCAAGAAGATGAATCTTCCTGATTCGAGGCCAGAACTCTATCCATTATTCCATGTACCTACATCAGGTTGGCTCTTCCCATTATAAATAAGTATCAAAGTGTTTTAGAATAGTCTTTCATTCAACAGTTATTTATTAAGTACTAGCTCTGTATTTTGTTCTGGAAGGACAAAAAATAAATAAAACAGCCTCTGCCTTTGAGGAGCTTGTCTTTCTTTACAAGTAAACATTATGAGCATAGATAAGTTAGTTTCAGATACTTAGTAGCTGGTCACTTAACCTCGATCACCTATAAAAAATATCAAAAAGAACAAGAAGCAAAAAAGAACAAGATAAATACAAAAGCAATAGATGGCTATTTATTTTTTGGCAGAGAAAGAGCACTAAAAACCAACGAAAACAGAACTGGATTCATGCAGAAGCCTATATGTGAGCTGAGCCTTGAGGGAAGCTGAAGATTACTGAGGCAGAGATAAGGAGGAACAGTTTCTATAATGGCCCAGAGGTGGGAAACATGCTTTTCTTTGCCTTGTTCCACATTTCATATACCTTAAACACATGTTCAACTCACTGGAACACAGGCGTTGAAAGCCATCTTCTTCTGCCTTAAAGGTCAGTGGCCCACCCATTACAAAGTGCTTAGTGAGATGCAAGTTTGGCCCGAATAGTATGATTTACATTACTGTCTTTTTCTTCTGAAGGCCTCTATTGAATAAAGCTGTTTGGTCAGATTTCAACCCTTGGGTTTTTATTATTTTATCTTTTTTTCTTTTTATTTCTTTTTTCTTTTCTCTCTTACTTTTTTTTTCTGTTGGCTGAATTTGAAAAGTCTAAAGAAAATTGTTCACAGCAGGATAAAGGACAAAAATATAAACAAAACAAGCCTTGAAAATCATTGCAGGCACCCAGTGTGAAAGACCCAGATGGTTCACAATGGACATAAACCATAGGGTTGAGAGGATGACATCTCCTCCCCTCCACTTTGTTCCCATTAAAGTAAAGGAAACAGAAAATCAGGACAATTAGAAATAATCTAAATAAAATCTTGTGAGGATTTTTCACCAAAAATAAATTTTAATGTGTTCTTAGATCTTACTGTATTGTTTATAGATTTCAAAAATGTTTCAACTCTATTGAACAAAAAGACTGCCTTAAAGAAGGCATGCTTAATCTATGGAATGTAAATTTTTAAAAATATATTTTCATAACTGTGTTTCAATATAATTTATTTCTTTTTTAATCCCATGTATTTTATTTTATGCATTTTAGAACATGATTCTGAGATGCCTATTGCCTCACCAGACATTGTAATAATGGTCTACATTGGGCACACACACACACACACACACACACACACACACACACACACACACACATTAAGAACCCCCCTTTTTTGCTGAAACAATTGGAGTTAAATGACTTACCCAGGGTCACACATCTAGGAAGTGTTAAGTGTCTGAGGTCAAATTTGAACTCAGGTCCTCCTGACTTCAGAGCTGATGTTCTATCCACTGCACCACCTAGTTGCCCCCAAAACCCTTATTTTTAAAGTTCTCTTACAGCAAGTTATCACTCATGCTTATATTGAAATCATGCAATGTTTTTTGACATATATGGCCATGTGATAATTTTGTTCAATGATTTGTTGAGTATCCATCTTAAATGATGCTTCAGTGGGAAGATACATACTTATCCAAATTAAAGAGTGGGTATAAAGCAGTTTTACAAATTAGTAGGTGGTATACACATGTCAGTTATTCTTGTGATTAATGTATATTTCACAGTATTATCAACAACAATTTGTAAAGGGGAAATGACATAGCAAGCATTATGTTGTGTTTAATTTGGAAAGGAAATGTTCTGATCATGTATTGAATAAAAGATAGTAGAAAAGCCAGAAGGATCCATAATTCATTGAACAAGCCATTGAACAAGCTGGTATGTTGGGTTCATCATCAATGAAAAATATTGTGAAAAGATATAAATAACAAAACACAAAATATATAAATGAGAATAATATTTTATGTATTAATTTACTTACCTAGGATTCCACAGCTAATAAGTATCTAGTGCTAGATTTGAACTTAAGTGCTGAAGACTCTAGATCCAGCACTCTATCCACTGTAGCACCTAGGAAAAGACAATAAACTATTGCTTTGAGATTTAAAAGAGGGAAGAAGACTGACCTGAACCAACAGAAAGTAAAAGTTTGTTTTTTGTTTTTTGTTTTTAAGGGGGAGTTGGTAAAGTGTCAGCAAACGTAGAGAATGTTTTGAAATGATCTTCCTTATAGAAGGTGATAAGGACATGGCTTTTTGAAAATCACAGGAAACAAAGTGTGTGTTCTTGACAGAGACTGGGGTTTCTGAGGAGGAAATGCTGAAGCAATTTGAGATGTGCAGGTATAATTTATCATGGAGATTATATTGTACATTTTTCTGAGTTGGGAGGCAAATATGAGATAATGGCAGCTGGTGATGAGTATTTTACTGTTTCCTGAAGGTTGGTGTGACTAAGACTAGGGAGAGGAGGAAGAAGGCACATTCTTAATGGAATTTTCTTATATCTTAAGTGTCTTCTTAGGTAGGAGAAGAGAGCCCAAATTCCCTTTCCACCACTTCGAAGATTCCTGCCATCTCTATTTGACTTTGTCACCATCTCTACTCATATCTCTCTCTCTCTCTCTCTCTCTCTCTCTCTCTCTCTCTCTCTCTCTCTCTCTCTCTCTCTCTCTCTCTTTCTGTCTCTCTCTCTCTCTGTGTCTCTCTCTCTCAGTCTCTCTCTCTCTCAGTCTCTCTCTCTCAGTCTCTCTCTCTCAGTCTCTCTCTCTCTGTGTCTCTCTCTCAGTCTCTCTCTCTCTGTGTCTCTCTCTCAGTCTCTCTCTCTCTCTCTCTCTCTCTCTCTCTCTCTCTCTCTCTCTCTCTCTTTCTCTGTGTGTGTGTGTCTCTCTCTGTCTCTCTCTGTCTCTCTTACTCTCTCTCTGTCTCTGTCTCTGTCTCTCTCTCAGTCTCTCTCTCTCTCTCTCTCTCTCTCTCTCTCTCTCTCTCTCTCTCTCTCTCAGTCTCTCTCTCCCCCCTCTGCTTCTTTCTTCCTCCTTCTCTTCTTCCCTCTCTTCTTTCACCCTTCTTTCTTTCCTTTCTCTTTAATTCACCTTTCCTTTTCCTTTTCCCCTTCCTATCTTTTTTATTTCATTTTCTCTTCCTTTCTTTTTTATTTTCCTCCCCTTTTCCTTTCTTTTTTTTACTTTTTACCTTTCTTTCCTTCAGCTCTTCCCTCCTTTTTTCCTCTCTTCTCCCCTTTTCTTTCTCTGAATTCATATTGTAATTTTCTTTCTTTTATTAGGACTGTCTCTGCTATGTTTTTTTTATAATTCATCTAATTAATGCTTTATTTGGTGTACAACAAGACCAGATGCTTTTGATAGCAAAATAAAATTCTTATCTAAAGCTTTGTCTCTGCATTGACCTAACAAAATACTTTGTACCAAATAGTTGTTTATTAAATGTTTATGGAATTTGGTGGATTAAACACATGAAGCAATATATGAAATATTATGAGTAAGAGAGAAGTCCTATAAACATAGCCAGGCTTCTTAAAAATAATCTAAACTGATTTGTAAACCTAGGCACATCAATTCATTTAGTAACTCCTATGGAGAAGATAATCAGATCATAATTTGTCAGCACTGGCTCAAGTTATGGTTTTCTGAAAAGGGCTTTCTGACTAATCTTAATTATTGTTCAAAATGATTTCTTTGGTTATTATCACCCTCATCTTATAGATTTAGAAATTAATGTTTGATGACTTCCAGGCCCATCAAAGCAAGAACCTAACCATGGAGCTATCCCTGAGTAGAATAAGCTGCATTGGGAGAGCTGAGGTTATCCTTAGAAATCAACACAAAGGCTAAATGATCATTTCTTCTCAGAAGTAATTCTTAATAAACTATGATTTGGGCTGCATGACCTCTCTATCTCTGTGATTCTGTAAACCAATGAATCAGAGATCACAGTGCTCATACATAATTTCTGATCAAAAATATTATCAATACAATCAAGTAGCTCCTAGTCTCTGGCAGCCATTAGTCCAAGGTTCACAATATTTTTTGATTCCATAGTCAAAACACGTTAATGTCCTTTAGTTCTAGGGGTTTGTCATTCCCTCTATTTAACAAGATTTTCTTGTTAATCTGTGACATGGTGAACATCTAAGAGATTAAGAGTATGTTTAAGATATAGATACTGGGACAAAGTTAAGATGGTGAAATAAGAAGTCACAAATGCCAAAAGTTTCTCCAAAACCCTTTTACAATGGCCACAGGAAAAAATGCAAAACTGAATTTTAAGTAGAAAAGGCAAAAAAGTCACAGTAAATCATTTTTCCATCCCAGAGAAGTTTAGGAAGACAAGAGAGGTCTAAAAACCATGGTGGGGGGAAAGGAGATGGTGTTGGCAAGGAATGCCACATAGTGGAATTGTCACTGGGTGGTGACTACAGAACCAGGCTGTGAGTACAGTCATAATAGAGTAAGGAGTAAGGAAGAAGCCCAGTGTCCAGGGACAGTAAGGAAACTGAAAATCTATACAAACATGTTCCCAGGGAACCTTTGCTCTCACACTTGGACCACAAGATTGGAAGCCAAAGTTCTATTATCCACTGCCCAGCTCCAGGTCATAGTTATAGGATGGAAAGGATTAGTGGTAGTCATGAAGAACCAGGTATATATAGGACCAGAACACAGACCCATAGGCCAGTAAAACAATTTTGCAGCATACCACTTTGGAAGCATCAAAAACTTTCAAACCCCAAGGCCAAGATTTGGGTCTTCTCTTCCATCCCTAATCTAATCCTTCACACAACTTTCCCTAAAATGCAGATCTCACCATGAAGTTCTCACACTCAATAAATGATGATTGCTTCTACCATTAGGGATGCATCTCTGTTTCATTTTTAAAGCCCTCCCAAAATGTCTTCTTCCCATACATCCAGCATTCTAATACAATCTTTCCCTTCCTAAACTCTAATGTTCACTCAAAATGATTTTCCTGTTCCTCACCCGAGAGTCACCTATTTCCAAGCCTTTCCACTGGCTGAACCCATAGCTCTAGCATGTAGCCCCTCCTCATTTCCACTTCTTAGACTCCTTGGCTTCCTTCTAAACTTGCAGTTCATTTGCCACCTACTAAACAAAGCCTTTTTTTTCTGATACACTCTGTAACTATTGCCTCCTCACCAATAATAATAATAATAATAATAATAATAATAGTAATAAACCCTTTATATTTTGTATCATTTAATTATATACATCATATCTCCTTCATTAGAATATGTTTTCTCAGGCCAGAGTTTGTTTCCTTTTTTGTTACTGTATCCATTTCCTAGAACTAGGCACTTGTTAAAGGCTTTTTGATTAACTGATTTTACTCTAAATCCCTAAATTTACAAATGAAAAAAACTGAGACTCATGGTAGCAAAAAGAGTTGGAACTAGAACCCTAGTTCCCCCAATATTCTCTCTAGTAAAGGTGGTGACACAGTAGAAGGCATGCTAGTCACAAAATCCAAAGTTCAAGTCCCACCTCACGAATGACCCAGGCAATTCACTTAATCTTCCAGATGCCTTAATCTGAAAAATAAGGATTATGACATCATCTGTGTCAAATGACCATTATGAAAATCAACCGAGATGATATAGGCAAAAATTTTAGCAAACAGTAAAGTGCTATACAAATGCTAGCCATTATTAGTGATTGTTTATTATTATTATTATTATTATTATTATTTATACCATACTGTCCCCAACACTTGGGATATAAATAATTAAGATCTCTTTTAATTAAACTGTCTTCTAATTTCTTCTCAATACACTTTAGAAAGGCTAATCATCCACAGTAAAGACTTGCCATCTGGATGCCAAGTTCCATTGGTCTTTTATGTTCTGAAGCACGAGCTCCATAAAAACAAAGGATATAAAAATCCTTGGCACATAAAAAGATGCTTTTTTAAGCCTGAACCATAAGAGATAAAGTAACAGAAACTCTGTCACCCTGTGATATGTGTAAGCATAGTCTTGTCCCATGCACAGTTTCCAGGCAAACTTTTCTAATAGGGAGACAATTCTGGCTTCAGGTCATATTCCATTTTGGTCCTCAACCCTGAGGAAGCTCCAAGTCCTTTATTGTTTTATAAAAACACATCCTAGAATGGACTTGATGTCAGCTGCCTCTTGACCATTTAAAATTTCCTGCTTTTGCTGGTGACAAGCATCCCTGGCCTTGATAGGATTCCAGACAAAGTCATTTGTCCAGACTGGAGCAGCAGCCTGGAGACTGACTGGTTTTGGGGGGTGGGAGGGATGTCTCCTGGCTGACAGGAAGCTGGATTTTTAATCCAAACTAAATCTATGACTTGTTGAATCAACTTAGGAAAGTCACTAGTTCCTTTGTGAGTCAGTGTCTCCACCTCCACAACCTTGGTGAGAGATACCTCAAGACATGACCTTGGTAATGAATTAATAGTCTTCTCTGAACACAAAGTTATTAAAGTATTAATAGCAACCAGTTTTCCCACATTTATAAAGGCAAGCTGAACCCTGTGAGACGGTGTTTTGAAGGGATGGAGAACTGTATGTGGAAGGAGGATTAAATTTGTTTTGTGTGGCCCCCAGAGAGCAGAACCAGGAACAATGGGCGGTAGTTGCAGCAAAACACATTTGGGCTTGACTTATTAACACTTAGAGCTATTGTGAAGTTTAGGGGACAGCAGGCTTACCCTCACTGAAGACTACTCATCAGGGACATTGTACAGGGAGGTGTTTCCAAGTCTTTATTGGATGAGATGGTCAGAAAGTCTCATCTAACCCTGAGAATCTATAAATTGGCTTTGGGTCATATTGTGATTGTATCTATATAAGGAGCCCTTCCCAGTTAAGGTAATTCTTTTCACTTTAAATTCTTAGCAAACTGCCTGGGACACGGAGAGATTATGACTTGCTAGTCGCATAGTTAATGATGTGCCATAGTCAGAGGCCATCTTGGAAGAAAAGTAGGAAGAAGGAAAAGGAAGGAAGGATGGACATGTTAAGTGACTACTATATGTCGAGTACAGATATCTCACTTTATCCTCACAACCTGGAAGTTAAGTGATATTATTATCTACATTTTGCAATTTAAAAAAACTGAGGCAAACAGAAGTTCAGAGAGACTCTTTTGACTCAGTTTCCTCATCTTTAAAATGAGTTAGAGAAGGAAATAACTACTCCAGTATCTTTCCCAGGAAAATCCCAAATAGGGTTATTAGAGATTAAATACAACTGAAAAATGATTCAACAACAAAAATTCCTCCCTGTCAAAGATCTTAGATACAAATTAATGTGTACAGAATTCAATTTCTCATCTCCATGATTTCGCACAGGCTGAATCTATGAGCAGTGCATTCTCTCCTGCTTCATACCAATTCTGAGAATCCTTAGATTCTTTCAAAGTTCAGCTCCCACTTCACCCCTTACACAAAGTATTTCCAAATTTTGCCAATCTGCTAGTAACTTTTCTTGTTACCCTCAAAAAATTACTTCATATTTGCTCTGAATATATTGTATATTCATTTATATATGTACATCTTTATTCCCTCAATAAAATTTAAATTCCTTGAGGGTAACTGGTGTCCTTTTATTTTATCTTTGTATTCTCAGAACCTAGAACAGTACCTGGAACATGATAAACACTTGATAAATGCTTATTGCTTCTTTGGTTAATGAAAATTCACTCTTTGAGTGAAGATTCTTTGAGATTACACTCTTCAGAGTCAAAAAGAAGTTATGTGACTTTGTGTAGATCAACTGCTAGTTAGTGTCTAGGGCTATATTTGACTTGTACCTTCTTAGCATCAGGAGCAGTCAGCACCCTAACTTCCAGTTTTCCCAGCCTGCTCTCTATCCAACTTTTTGGAATTTTCAATGCTCCCACATACCTCTCTAGGGCTGTCAGTTACAGAGGAGAGTGCTTTATTGGTAAAGGCAGTTTCTTCACTGAGAAAACAAATCACTAGGTTGGTCTCTAGTCTACACCTAAATAAATTCACACCACTCTATGTTTTTAAAACTGATAAAGGTAGATTTTTTTTAAATGGTCCACAATAGTTCTTTCATTCATCCACATAAAAGCTTAGTAACATTATCTGGCATCTCAATGGTGCAGTGGACACAACACTATGTCTAAGTCAGTAAGATACGAGTTCAAATTCAGCTTTACACTGGCAAGTCATTTAAACTTTTGTCTGCTTCAATTTCCTCATGTCTAAGAAGCAAAATAATAGCACCTATGTCCTGGAGTTGTTGTAGAGCTACAGTAAGATAATAGTTGTAAAGTGCTTTGCAAGCAAGCCTGAAAGGATCATATAAATGCTAGCCATTATTATTGTTTATAAAGTTCTTTAAAGACAGAAAATCACTGATATACATAATCTCCATTGCTTCTCATCATCCTATGAAGTAGGTACCACGGACATTATTATCTCCCTTTTGTAGCTGAGGAAACTTAGCCTAGAGAATTTAAGTAACCTGTGAATACTTATGCAGTTAACAAGTGCTGAAGGCAGAATTTGTCTGGGTTTGTCCTGATTTTAAGGTTCTTACACTAAGACTTTCCCCAATTTTAATACTTATGATGGTGTCCAAATTTAAGGTGTTGCAGAATGTAACATTTTTTGATGGCATAGAATGTTCCATTTTTGCCTTTGCATCCCTATCATCTTGCATGGTGCCTGGCTCATAGTGGGTGCTTAGTAAATGTTTTTATTGGGTGATTGGCATTTCTTGAACTCTAATGATATACTGAAGGCCAGAGAATTATTGAGCCTCTATACAATGGACACTGAAAATCAGACGTGAGAACACTGAGAAAAGCAAAACACATTGGCATTCTGAGCTCAGACTTTTCATCCTTTTTTGTAGATGAATAGAATAATTGCCCAGTTTGAAACATCTCATCCATGATCACATCATAATAAGATACAAATGGAAGATCTGGGGTTGAGATTTCGCTCTCTATTCCAAGCTGTCCATATTATTTCATAAAATGTCTACAACACGTGTCATGTATAGCCTCGTGAAGTCAGGTTTTATATCTATCCAGTGGGACTTATGACAGTAGACAGAGAAAGGTTTCCTTACAACACAAATATATAATTCTGTTTGGTTTTCATTCCACTTGGCAAATAAGAGACTGTAAAATGTGTCCAGATCTATTTATCAATATGTCCACAAGATTTATATTTTGTCCAAAGGGAAGAAAGTTTAGGACTTTCCAATGTCTCATGGGTCCATAGATTCTTATAATAGTTGAGTGGGGATATCATTCAAGCCCTAGTAGTGTCAATTTCAGATAGCAAATCATGGGCCATTATTGCAAAATCTTCTCCAATCTTTTCCCTCTTTATCTGAATTTGAAAATTGAGGATTTCATACCGACAAGGATAGTAGGGAAGAAAAGATGATACCATTTTTCATTTTCCATTTTGATTTAATCAAGGGATGGCAATCAGAGAGAAGAATTTCTTCTCCAGAAAATGAGAAATTTGGACTTTATGGCTTCCAAGGTGCTACTTACTTCTAAATTTATGATCTTATCTTCTGATTTTCATCTGTCATCTTGATTTTCAGAACAAGCAGCACAGAGACGTTAGATCTGAGGAAGGTAAAATGATTCAGTTTATCAAAAGTTCATTGCCTTTAATAGCCGAAACTAATAGATATATGTTATATTAATATTCAGGGAAAATGTATAAATACCACTGCCCAAAATTATGGATTTTGATATTTAGCCTTAAAATAATCTTAAATTTGTCATTTTACCCTCCAATAATATAGATATTAATGATGATGATGGTGATAATGATGGCTAGTGCATTACAATTTGCAAACCTTTTTGTGTAGTTTTTCCCATTTGAACTAACCAACAACCCTGGAATGTTGGTGCTACTATAATCACCCGTTTTACAGAAGAAGAAAATAAGGAGACTGAAAGAGATTAGGGAATTGATTAAAGACATATAGCTGAGAAATGTCTAAAGCAGGATTTAAATTCTAATCTTCCAGAAGGAGCATAATGGATGGAGCACTGGACCCAGAGACAGAAAGACCTGAACTCAAATGCAGCCTCAAACACTTTCTAGTACTAGACAAATCATTTTACCTATGTCAATCATAGTTTCCTCACCTATAAAATTGGATTAATAATCCCACCTATCTAAAAAGAATATATAAATATCTTCTATTATAAAGCCTGATAACACTGTTGACAGCACTACCTAGCTGCCTGTGGGCATCCAGAACAGCCTATAATATGTGTCTGGATGAGGTTCAGCCTAATTAGAAAGCTCTTGAATAGCTCCATTTAGGTAAGAAACTAATTACAGCTGGATCTCCCAGTGGTCATTACCTCCTAGAATAAATAAATGAACTTAATTTTCATTTTCACAGGTGCAAATTAAAGGAGGGGTTAACAGTTTTATAGTCACTTTCACTCTAGGACCTCAAACAGTTCTACAAAAGTTATTGCTTTAGTTCTACTGGGCTCCCTACCCCCAAGATATAGAGGAAGCAAATGTTATTTCCCTTGCTGGATTCAAGGAAAAGCTAAGGCCCAAAGTGACAGGGAGACTTGCCTCTGTCCCACTAAGTCAGAAGAGAGCATCAAGAATAGAATTCACATACTTTAAAAACAAAGCTTACAATTGAGTTGGGACTTCTGGACCTTGAGCACACCACAGAGTTAAATTATATTTAATAGTTATTTTAAAACTGTTAAATTAATTGAGTCAGATTTTACAAATGAAACAGAGACTCAGAGAGGTCCAGGGTTTACTCCCAAACTTCAGACCAAAGTCCCTTTCCTGAGAAGCACTGCCCTATATATGTTGAGTTCCCCTATTAGAATGTAAGCTCCAATTCCAATAGACTTGAGATGTAAACTGCCATATGCATCTAGAGAGAACTATGAAAATGGAAGATGGGTCAAAGAATAGTATGTTTACCTTTTTGTTGTTGTTGTTGTTGTTGTTGTTTGCTTGCTTGCTTTTTTTTCCATGCATGATGAACATGAAAGTGTATTTAGAAGAATTGCATTCCAGGCATGGGAGAAATCAGTCTCCCCCAGTTCTCCTCCTGCCTCTCTGACTACTTCTTGGTATTCTTTGCTGGATCATTAGATCATCCTCTGAGTCAAATTCACTAACCATGAAGATGTTCCAAAACTTTGTTTTTGGTCCTCTTCCATTCTCATTCCACACTTCATCCTTAACTCATCATTGTTGGAATACATAGGAACCAACACAGAATGGATCTCCTCTTGTGAGAGGATGGTACAAGGAGACTGAGAGGCAGTTGCTGTTGTCTGACCTCCCTCCTCTTCCCTCTGCCTCCAATTTATCTCATTCCCCATCTGTAACATCTGTGTCAGCAAAGGCTGCCCTCTAACTTCTATAGATGTTATGATTCACAGCCGTGGAGGCTATCAGAAAATTGACCTGTCCTTTAATACATCATCATCTCATACTATGGCCTCTCATAGTTAATATGTTGTCAAATATTGTAAATTCTACCTTTCTAATATCTCACATATATGTCTCTTTATCTGCACTTAATTATCAAAAGGATGTTCCTAGAGTACAGGTCAAACCATATCATTCCCTTTCTCAATAAATTCTAATGGTTCCCTATTACCTCCAAGATTAAATATAAAATTCTCTGAACCCTGGTTATGAAGTTTCAAGTCTTCCTCTACTTTCCTTCTCTTTATATCTTATGAGTCCATTGACACTGGCCTTCTTGCTATTCTTCACACATAATTTTCCATCTTCCACTTTTCACTAACTGTCCTTCCTGTCTAGAATGTTCTTTCTCCTAACCTCCACTTTTTGGCTTCTTTCAAGATTCAGTTCACATGAAGCTAAGTAAAATGAACAGAACCAGGAGATCATTGTACATGGCAACAACAAGATTATATGATGATCAATTTTGATGATTCAGGTCAATTCCAATAGTCTTGTGATGGAGAAAGCATCTATACCCAAAAAGGAAGACTGTGGGAACTGAGTGTGGACCACAACATAGCATTTTCATTCTTTTTGTGTTTTACTTGCATTTTGTTTTCTTTCTCATTTTTTCCTTTTTGATCTGATTTTTCTTGTGCAGCAAGATAATTGTATAAATATATATACATATATATATATATATATATATATATATATATATATATATATATATATATATATGCTGGATTTTATTATTTTAACATGTTTAACATAGATTACTTGCCATCTAAGAGAGGGTGAGGGGAAGGAGAGGAAATTTGGAACACAAAGTTTTGCAAGGTCAATGTTGAAAAATTATACATACGTGTGATTTAAAAACAAAAAGATTTAATTAAAAAAAGATTCAGTTCACAATGCATATTCCAAAACAGACCTTTCTTACAATAAGTCTGTTCCTCTGTTAGTGCCTTCTCTCTGAGATCATCTCTCTCTTTTTACATCATATAAATTGTGAATGTAAGTAATATGCATATTGTTCACCTCATTAGAATGTGAACTCCTTGAGGTGAGGAGCCATGTTTTTGCCCTTTTTTTAATCCCCAGCCCTTAGCACAATGCCTGGCACATAATAAGTATTTAATAAATATTTATTGAATCATCCTGGTAGACAGGTTTTCTCTAAGTTCTAACTGATGCATTAAGGAGGACAATGAGACACAATATAGCTCACATTCTCTCATCTATAATGGAAATAGGCCCATAAAAAGTCTTTGGGATCTTGTATGCTTTTAATCCATGTGATCAAAGATGAGTTTGATGTATAAAGAATTACTGATTATGTGGGTTATTTATAATTATTTATAGAATCATGGTATTTCACTCTAGTTTGCAAAGCAGAAGCCACGATTTTGAATTCCTTATCTTCAGTTATTTGATCCTAATTGGGTCATGTCCTTCTACATATACAATTATGTCAATGGCTTCATCCTGGAAAAATATGCCCAGTTCAGAAGTAATATTCTAGTGCTATTCCTAGACAGAACCTGCAAGATAATTTTGGTCAATCCCCTCATTTTCTAAGAGAGGTGCAGTTGACCCAAAGCAGCTGTGATCTATTAGAAAAAACTCATTTGAAATAAGGAGCTCAACTACCAATTCTAATAGTAACTACCTGTATAAATTAAAAGGATAAAATCCCCAAAGAGCAATGAAGAAACTAAACAATAATTATATAAGATGCATTCAGGAATAGGAGTTGTCAGACATTTGAATGACTCAGAAAAAGAAAAATTAAGTCATGCCAGAGTGTACAGTAAAGGCAAAGAGTAACCAGTAAACACTCCTTTTGTTTCACTGGTGTTTATGTAATATCAAAAAACTTAGGGGAAGGTCCTCTGCATGTTAGGTGGATGCTCCAATGAAGAACATATGGGAGGATACAGATAAAAGGTGCACATATTGGACCATCAAGCATGGGTTATGATCCGTGTTTTTATTGGAGAGAATGTCCACACAGAAGAAATCACAAATCTATCACCAATAACAATGTGAACTTGGTCAATTAATTTAATCTTCTATAGATCTCTCTGTTCCCTGATCTGTAAACTGCCAGGGATAGGAGCAATAAAGATGAAGGAGAGAGCATTGAATGAAGGAACTTCAGATAATTCACCAGCAGGCAGAGTCATGGAATAAGTTGAAGGAACTGTTGATCTAGAGTAAAGCCCCACTTTTGAGACATATATGTGACCATGGGCAAGTGACCCAGCCTCACTTAGCCTCAGTTACCTCATCTATAAAATATGTGGATAACATGAATTATAGAACGTATCCCACACTGGGATTCTCATGAGGTTCCAATGAGATAATGTGTATAAAGCAATTTTCAAACCTTGAAGCACCTATATATACCTACTACTATTATTATTATCCTGACTCATATCCCTATCCTACAGACATAAATATAGATCCATCCCGGAATGATACATCCAGTTCATGTGACAAGAGAATTATCAGTTCACCATGCTAAATTGATCTAATTATTCGAGTGTGATCTTTTGAAGGCAAGTATTAAGTGATTTTGGTCAAACTGGGTAAACTACTAAAGGCTATTTACATATCACAGGGCTTAATGTGAGATTCAATGTGACAACTTGCAGTAAGATTGCAACTCATTTTTTTTCCAATTTCAAATGAGCATGTCTCCTGTCATTTTTCCTAAATGTCAGTGACATTAAGGATTCAGACTAAGGCTTCAAAGGGAAAAGAATTCATGTATCATGTGAGGTCCATGATTCATTAATGGCTGGTCTGCATTTTTCATTTGTTAAACTTAGAATCTCTCCTTTTATGGATTTGACCGAGCGGCATAGTCTGTCAAGACTTTCTTGACTCGTGATGGTTGGATGGCCCTTCCAGTATGGCAATACTTGAAAATATGATAAGCAGTTAGATCCCACTATGACAATGAGGTGCTGATCATTATCGGGCGGTGCCTCTGTTTCCAAGCTCTCTCTCTGAGGCCCTGAGTTCTAAGATCCCAATCCATATGCACCATATCACTGTTCTTCAGTCATCTTCAAGGCATTCCTCCATCAGTTTACCCTTGGGTAAACAGGCTCATCAAGTAGGAAGAATGTAGCAAGTTAATGCTTCATGGGAAAGAGAAAAGAAGAAAGGAAAGGAAAGGAGAGGAAAGCAGAGGAATGGAAATGGGAGGGAAGGGGAAAAGAGGGAAGAGGAGAGAAGGGGAGTGGAAGAGAGGAGAGGAGGGGAAGAGAGGGAAATGAAGGGGAGGAAAGGAGAAATAAAAAAGAGGAGAGGGTATAGAAAGGGAGGGAAAGTAGAAGAAAAAGAGAGAAGGGGAAGAAAAGGAAAAAGAGAAGAAGAAAGAGGAAGGGAAGGCAGAAAGGGAAGGGGAGAAAAGATGCATTTTGTGAAGTAAAGTGAAAAGCACACGATTTGAAAACTAGCATTTGAATTTTCATTCTACTACTTAATATTTGACTAATAGTACATCTTGCAGAAACTCACTGTTAACTATAATAAAAGATGATTAGACTAGATTAATTCTCAGATTTCTTCTATTCCTGTGGCATGATGGAGTTGAACAAGATGGCCTCCACAGTCCTTCCCAGTTCTAAATCTGCCCTTCTACAATTGCCACTTTCTTCCTGTGCTCTTAGTTATAATAATATGTTTATATTGTACTTTATAGCACACTTCTCTCATAACCACAATCTTAAAAGTCCGAATGTCACTGTCTCCATTTTTCAGAGGAAATTGAGGCTTGCAGAAGATACATGCCTTGCCCAAAGACATCTAGGTGGCAAAGGCAGGACTTAAATGCAGTTTTCTACATTCAAATTCAATGTTATTTCCATATCACAACATTAAGCATAAATACAAATATACATTATCTGGCACATATCTATTGATTTCTTTTCATTTAGTACAGAGGAGCAAATTGTACCATCCCATCCAACCCATCCTTTGACAGATGAGGGATCAAACATTCATACAGGGAAATTCCTTATCCAAGGTCAAATAGCAAAGTGAAAACTAGAACTCCTTTGCCCAAGTTTCAGGTCAGTGAGCTTTCTACTTGTCAATATGCTCTTAAATATTAAATGCCTAAAGTGGTTTGGAAAGCTCCAGAAGCACCTTAAATGTCTAAAGAGATAAAGAACAGGAGGAGGGGAACCTTCAAACATTTGCTGCAGCCCAAGAGGAAGCTTAGAGAATCTCCCCACAGAGACAGATTCAGCTGATGTATCTGTGATCTTTCCTCCTCACCCTTCATTCCCAGGAACATCTGCCTGAAAGCGGGTCTTTGATGCCTGGGAGCTCCAGCTGCTCCAAGCTCCTCCCCAGCCATCCCCCTTCACCTGAAGCTGTGTGTGGCCTCCCTCCCAGAAGCACTGTTGAACTCACAAAAAAAGAGTCTGACAATTGATGGGGAATAAACAGAAGGGCATTATTTCTATGGACATAGCCTTTCATGCCCAAAGGAAGGAGGCAAGGAAAAGAGCATAGGGTCCAAAGAAATCATCCCTTTAGCACATCATTTCCATGAACTTTGTGTGAATAGACCCTTAAAGTGCCAGCCTTCATCCATCACTGTCTCAACATTCTAATCCAGAGATTCATTTTTCTTGACCACATCTAGAAAATGAAGAGGGCATTTGGCAATCATCTGGCTTATTAAAAATGGTAGAAATACCCAACTCAGGCAATCCAGAAACTGATATTGATTTGGCACCTGAGTTATCTTGCAGTTAGGTGGGAAAGCAAATAGAACACCAGGCTTGTCCTCAGGGAGACCCGAGTTCAAATTCATCCTCAGATACTTAAGCTGTGTGAGTTTGGGTGAATCACTTGACTGTTTACCTCAGTTTCTTCCTCTGTAAAATAAGCTGGAGAAAGAAATGGTAAATCACTCCTGTATTTTTGCCAAGAAAACCCCAAATTGGATCATGACGAGACAACCACAACTGAAAATGACTAAATAGGAGCAAGCTAATCTTGCCTCATAAAGTCTGAATTGGACAAATAATTATATGCTCCCTTCTTCACTGTTTGATAGAAAGTCATCATTAAATAATGGATTCGAAGAATGGGCTGATATTGTTATACACATTTCACAGGAAGGAGAGAATATTTACAGGAATGAGAAGTCCCTTGATTCAACATCCCAACCAACCTAGAAATGTTACCAGCATTTGATAGAACATAAGCTCTTTGAGAGCAGGGGCTGTTTCATTTCCTATCTTTGGATCATCAGTATCTAACTCAATACCTGACACACAGTAGGTGTTTAATTAATGCTATTCAACTGAAAGGAATTCAAGTTAGCTTAGTGATCTTAGTATAGGGATTTCCTTCTACAGGAGTTACTCCCAGCTCTGGGACACAGTAGGTGCTTAATAAAAGCTATTTGATTGAATGAAATTCCAAGTAAATCTCCTGAAATATTGCACCCCAAATTCTTCCTTTTGATTCTAAATCTAACACCATTCCAGGGTATATTAGAAAAAGCATCCACAAACCCTGCAGATAATGGTCTCTTTGAACATCAGTATGTTTGGAGCAGAGGTACAGAGCTTTCATCAAGTGACCACAACATTTGTCAGAGGCTACACCAAGCCATCAAAGCAATCGACAAACTTAGGGGGCTTGACTAGATGACCTCTTGATTTCTGTTCAACTCTAAACGTATGATCCTGTGAACTTTTTACTTTCTCATATCCTAAAACCTATTCAATGTACAAAGCAAATACTTTTTTTTAAATTTGCTCCTTCTTATATCTCATGGTAGAATTTAGCCATTGGGGAAAACACAATGCACAATAACCAGTCTGAGGATAAAAGAAAATTTAAACAATAATTTAACAACTGATATACTCCGAGTATATCATGTTGTAACTTGGCATGCTCCTGCTGTATTCAGAAATTGGCTTAAAGGAAACTGATGTTCTCTGCAGAGAAAAATAAGGCCATAGGCTTAGAACTAAGACTGTGCCTATAAAATTGGAGAATTGGCTGACATTGACGTGACCTGTGCTATAGGTAACCAAGGCTCTTCTTTGTCATTCTGAAATTTGGAGGGCATTTTATAGAAGAGGCATCTGGGCTCAGAAAGGCAAATCTCTATCTATAGCCACACTATTAAGAAATGTGTAAGGTGTTCAGGGGGGATAGCTCCTCTGCTATGAAGGCTTGTAGAGACCTTTTTCAGAGGTGTTTATCTACCGTTGGGATCTATATGGCACTCAATTCTCGCTATGGCTTCAAGAAGCTACAGCATGTGCTTTAACAGGGGCCACATTCTGGTAAAATCATCTCAGCAGATGGTCCAAACCCCATTTAGGGTAACCAACAAGCCTCAGGTTCATTAGTTAAGGAGGTGCCCCATCCCCCAAAAGGTGAAGACTTCCCATGGCAAAATGAACAGGTGATAACAATTTGTTCCAATGGCCACAAAGCCAGCTGAAGCAGATGCTGTGGACTGCTCCGGTTGATCAGACACCAAAGTCATCCACTGCATCCTAGGCCATCAACAGATCTCTTAAACTTTTGTCCTGCCACTGGATTGGATTCCTGTAGCAGAGAGAATGAGGCTAATGATTTTGCACAAATCTACTTCACTTAAATCCAATTCACAGATAAGTGAAGACATGATATCACTGATCCCTTTGGTAAACAAAGGACAAACAATTAAGAAGGAATGAATGTGAGTTTGTAAAAGTTTTGGATAAAATCTGTCTAATTTGAATTTGGAGGAAATCTCTCTTCTCTAGAAACAGCAATCTGAGAGGTCCAAGAATGGGAGCTACTGAAAATCATAAAACTGAAACTCACTCCAAGCATGTATTCAATTCTGATGTTCAAAGAGAGACCTTTATCATGTTGAACGTGGCATTCTGCTGAAATTATAGCTCTCCTGCCCCCTAAAATGGGTCTAATGAGATTAAATACCAGGAAAACCCACTCAAAAGAATAGAACTGATGTTGGGTGACAGCAGACATAGGTGACAAGTTACAACCCAAGATTAATACATTCTCTTCTCCCTCTCCAACCCGGTCACCTGACTTCTCTTTATCACACAACTTGTCAAATAAGGAACATATCTAAGCAGCCTCATCCAGTAGACTCTTTTTGCCACCTCCCTAAAGTGTGTTCTACTTCTGTTCTGTCAATTTGCTAACCATCTGGCAAGCACCCATCAGCTTTTCAGCTTTTTTTGAAAATAATAAAAATAGCTAGTGTTTAGAGTCTTAAAGTTTGCAAAGCACTTTACAAAGATTATCTCATTTTATTCTCACAACAATCCAGCAGGTAAGTCATATTATTATTCCCATTTTACAGATAAGGAAACAGAGCCAGACAGAGGTGAAGTGATTTGACCAGGGTTGTACAGCTATTAAGTGTCTGATGGCACAATTGAATTCAAGTCTATCTTACTATATGTCCAGCTCCCTAGTATTTGCTGCCAAGCCACCAACTAGCAAAAAATAAAATATTCTCTCATTTACACAAGCAGGCTGTAGGCTTGCTGTGCAAAAACTCTTTATTGTTTTTATTGTTTTATTATTTTTTCTGGGTACATTAATTTTATTACACATTTCTTTATGAATCATGTTGGGAGAAAAAAATAGAACAAAAGGGAAAACCATAAGAGAAAAAAAAGAAGAAAAAGAAAAGAAAGCAAAGATACAATGTGTTTATTTACAATGTGTAGTTTTGCTATTTTCTAACAGTAGAACTTGCAGAATCTCACTGTAGCTCTGTAATAAAAGAGGATTAGACTAGATTACTTCTCAGGTCCCTTCTACTTTTAGCCCTATGATGTGATGGAGTTGAACAAGATGGTTTCCACAGTTCTTCCCAGCTCTTAATCTGGGATCCTATAGTTCTCTTTCTGGATGCAGATGATGTTTCCTATCCAAAGTTTATTGGGATTGCCTTGGATTGCTGAACCACTGAAAAGAACTGAGTCTTTCATAGGTGTTCATTGAACATTCTTGCTGTACAATGTATTCCCGGCTCTGCTTACTCCACTCAGCATCAGTTCATGTAAATCTTTCCAGGCCTTTCTAAAATCAGCTTGTTCATCATTTTTATAGAACAATAATATTCCATTATCTTCATATGCCACACCTTGTTTAGCCATTCCCCAATTGATGAGCATCTACACTATTTCCAATTCTTTGCCACCTCAAAAAGAGTTGCTACAAACATTTTTGCACATGTGATTTCTTTTCCCTCCTTTATGATTTCCCTGGGATATACACCCAGTAGTAGCACTATTGGGTCAAAAGGTATGTGTAGTTTTATAGCCCTTTGGGCATAGATCCAAATTGCTTTCCAGAATGGTTAGATCATTTCACAACTCCACTAACAATGCATTAGTGTTCCAGTTTTCCCACATCATCTTCAACATTTATCATTATCATTATCTTTCCCTGTCATTTTAGCCCATCTGAGAGATATGAGGTACTACCTTACAACCCATTTTAATTTGCATTTCTCTAATCAATAATGATTTAGAGCATTTTTTTCATATAACTATAGATGGCTTTGATTTCATCATCTGAAAATCGTCAATTTTTTTGCCTTTCCTCTTGATTCCAGTTAAATAGACCTAAATAGAAGGCATTACTCTCCATTAAAATCTTAGGACCTCTGAGTTGAAAAATTCCCCCAAGAGATTCAAAAAATTAATTGCATAATACAGAAGGAAGAGACACGACTAGACAAAAGTTCATGTTAAAAGAACCTAGGGGAAAAAGAAGGAAGGGGGTTAGACAATTCCAAGATAAAGAAGAAATTACAATGCAATGGCCCAACCAAAAAAAAAAATGTATCTTAATAGAAGCAAAGTGTCTGGATCAAGAGGCAGGAACCTGGGCAGACAGAAGCTGGATTATTGCTTATGGCTCTCAATACTACGTGTTACGGACAAGTCTGGCCAATATGCCAAACTATAGCTAAGAAATAACTGCCAAGATGATGAGAGAAGTTATAAAGGGCAAAAGAGGAAGCTGACTTGACATGTTTAAAGTAGAAAACAGAAGATTTGGGTGTGATTGAGTAGGGACTTTTGTGTGGATAAAGGATTATCCTTCCCCTGTTTAACCTAAGTGTTCAGAAGTAGAAGCAATTTAGGGAAAATACAGAACCTTTATTTTTGGCTTACTATAGAAAGAACTATGCTTCAGATATACTTACTGATAGAATGTATTGATCATTATCAATATTATATTAATTACTATATGGCATTCACATAAATCAGTGTATATTCCATAATCAAGGAGTTTGAAATCAAATGGATGGCATAATTTCTTGCTCTGGGTATTTTCAAGCAGATTCAATTGTATTTTAAGAGAAATTTCATTTGTCAACTTGTTTACATATTTCTGATTTGATTCCACAGTCACTCAATTTATATTCAGAAATCAAAACTGTCTCCTGTCTTCAAGACATTATTCCTCTCCACTGGTCAAGAGCTTGAGGGAATCTTTCATCAATGACCTGAAGGTCACCTTCTTTTTCTGACAGTTGGTGTCTCTCAATGTCATTTAATGCTAATTTACATTGTTAGTTGGTATTGGCAGATTCATAACTAGAGTTGATGTGTTTAAAGCAATGTTCTCTAATTATTGTCACTGAAGTGGAATAAGGGGGAGCAAGGGCAGTGCTGAGGAGATTTGCTCATGGACAGAGGAGAAAAATGGTGTTTCAGAGGAGTTCAAGCCACTCTCTGTTACTAATTATTCTTACTAACCAGATGCTAAATACTCTCATTTCTATGCTGCTGTAGAATGTTGTCAGTAGTATTTTTATTTCCATTTTAGAGATGAAAAAACTGAAGCATTCACTGAAATTAAATCCTACGATCATATTACTAGTAGTTGTCAGGGTCAGAAGCCCCATATTTTTTAACTCTAAGCACAATAATTTTTTTTTAAAATATATCACTGCTGTTTTGTTAATAAATGAGCTTCTTCAACTTCATTTCTCACAACATGAAGATTTTATTATTTAAGAAATGGAGATCTTTATTATTCTATGCAAGTTAGTATACTTTATCAGGCACTGTTGAGCCCATGGTATGCAAGCATTTATTATTATATTATATTAATATTTATATTTATATGTATGTATAATAAAAATACTTACATAATGTATTTTACATGTTCATTTGTATATGTGCACTGTGAGTGTCTGTGTACACAAGTAAAATTCATATAAAGCAAATACAAGGTAGTTACCTTAGGAAAAAATGTTAACACCTAGGGACCAGTGGGAAAGCTTTCTATGGATGGCAGCACTTAAATTGTCTTGAAGGGAAAACAGAAATTCTGAAAGAGAGAGAGAGAGAGAGAGAGAGAGAGAGAGAGAGAGAGAGAGAGAGAGAGAGAGAGAGAGAGAGAGAGAGAGAGAGAGAGAGAGAGAGAGAGAGAGAGAGAAGAGAGAGAGAGAGAAAGAGAGAGAAAGAGAGAGAGAGAGAGAGAGAAGGAGGAGAAGAAGAAGAAGAAGAAGAAGAAGAAGAAGAAGAAGAAGAAGAAGAAGAAGAAGAAGAAGAAGAAGAAGAAGAAGAAGAAGAAGAAGAAGAAGAAGAAGAAGAAGAAGAAGAAATATAGAAATGGGAGATGGAACACTGGGTAGGAAAAATAGCAATGAGGCTACTGTGGATGGACTATAGAGTTCATGAAAGGAAGCAGAACTGGATTAATTGATTGATTGATGATGATGATGATGATACAGCAGCCAATATTTATATAGCACTTACCATGTTCTGGGCACTGGGATAAGTGCTTTATAATTATAATCTCATTTGATCTTCACAAAAACCCTGAGAGAAAGGTGCTATTATTTTTGCTATTTTACAGATAAGGACATTTAGGCAAAGAGAAAAAAAAATGAGTTACAGCTAGTAAGTATGTGAGGTCAGATTTGAATTCTAATTTTCCTGACTCCAGATTGGGTATTCTATCTACTGAGCCACCTAGTTGCTCTGTTTGTGTTTAACTGTTTTTTCAGGGAGGCAAGGGGGGGGAGATATAGTCACCAATCACTTTTAAGTTTAAACTGTGTTATTAACATCTTCTATATCACTTTCTAAAGTCTAGACAATCAACAAAATAATAAATCAAGTACTGATTGGTAGCATCTGCCAATTTCAAAGGAGAGCTGATTTCAATTCACACTGAAAATTTAACAATCAGCTTTCTGGAGCCAGGATGATCTGGCCACAGCATGTCCCTGGAGAGAAATAACTTGTAAGAAGATTGGTCTATCAAGCAATCAATCAATCAACAAGTATTTATTAATTGCATATTACATGTTGGGCACTGTACCAGGTGCTAAGGTTACAAAGACAAAACATGACACAATCCAATTTTTTAAAATAGCATTCCAGATGCTGTGTGAGGTGATTTCTGTTTAACTGCTTCTTTCTCTTTCTTGTTTTGTTTCTAGATCACAATGGATAGCTGAGTAGGAAACATATTTAGAAATAGATTGATGCAAAATAAAAAGCTATCAATTGAAACACTTTTTAAAGAAAATACACCTCTTGCCCTTAAAAAGGTTATATGTTAAATGTACACTTACAAATCCCACCCATAAGTGACTTATCTGACATAATTTGCATCCTTCCAGAAATAGCTGGTGGTGCAATGGAGAGAATGCTGGACCCGGAGTGAATCAGGAAGAGCTAAATTTAGTTCCAGCTAACTGTGTGACTTTGGCCATTTAGCTTCTTTTTACCTTAGTTTCCTTCACTGTAAAGTGGAGATAATGATAGAACCCACCTCCCATGGTTGTTGGGAGGATTAAATGAGATAATATTTGTAAAAGCACTAAGCCCAGTGTCTGGCCTATAGAAAGCTTTGTATAAATGCTTTTTCCCTTTTCTATTCCTCTCCTCCTATTTACTAATCCTATGCCTTTCCCTTTTGGCCACCCCCAACTTCCCCTGCTAAGTAACTGGATCCAAACTGTCTGGGCTACAAGGAGACAGATCTTGGCTCAACAATAGAAACGTTTCCTAATAATCTGCATTGTCCAAAAACAGAATTGAGTCCTTTTAGAGGTAGTGATTTCCCCGTCTCCACAATGGATGACCATTTGTTGGAAATCCTAGGTAGGGAACTCATGCTTCAGTCAGGGGTAAACTTATCTGGCTTCTGAAGATTCCTTCAGCTCTAAAAGTCTGATTCTTCAAATATTGAGTGGAAGAAATAGCAATGAGGATGGACTAAAGAATTCATGGAGGGAATTTGATTGATGTTGATTGATTGATGATGATGATGATGATGATAGCAGCCAATATTTACTTACCATGAGCCAGGCACTGGGCTAAGTGCTTTCTTATCTCATTTGATCTTCATAAAAACTCTGAGAGGAGTTATTATTTTTACCATTTTACAGACGAAGATACTGAGGCAAACAGAATTTTTGGAGGGAATCCTAAGGAGAGGGAACCCTAAGCTAATGGAAAACAAAAATTTAACTGAAGTCAATGTAAGATTTGCTGTTCAGCCAAGCCAAGGTCCTTATGAAAACCTCAAGAGAATTACATAAAAGGAAGACTGAGTTTTGGATTCTTAGACCCTTTCTATCAGCTCTCTTCAATTGGCCTGTTTTCTTCAGACCTTAGATATAGGGGCTAATCCTTTTGTTCTCACTTTCATGCCTGTTTTTTTTCCATGAAATTCCTCTGTCCTTGCCTTCTTTTGTTATAGAATGACACTGAGTTCTCAAAAGAGTGACAGCGGGGCAGCTAGGTAGTGCCGTGGATAGAGTACCAACCCTGAAGTCAGGAGGACCTGAGTTCAAATCTGTTCTCAGATACTTAACTCTTCCTAGATGTGTGACACTGGACAAGTCACTTAAACCCAATTGCCTCAGCAAAAATAAATAGTGACAACCAACTCAAGCCCTGGTGAGTTCTGCCAGGATAGAAAGCCATCAGGCATGGGCCAGATGGAAGGTTCCTGTTGTCCAAGGTCCTGACAAGCTAGTTTTAAAGAGTCATCACCAGATGGATGGATTCTTTGGTCCCTGATGCTCTTAAAAACAATTCTCATCTATCAATTTAGAGTATGAAGAAATCTTGGAGGCCATCTAATGTACCTCCCTTCATTTTTACACATGAGATACCTTAGATCCAGGCAAAGAGTAGTTAAACTTTATTGTCCAAGGTCTCCCAAGAAGTAATGAATGGTATAAAAGAATAGATAGCTTTGTTAGTGAGGGGAACACCAAAATATGGGAAATCATAGAACCTTAAAACATTATGGAATAAATCTCCCTCAAATAGCTCAGCTACCTAATCATAAACCCATCTCACTTTCCCATAATTCTGTAAGGCTATGGATGGTTAAAAAAAGTTTGTCTTTCCAAAAATAGTTTTCCTTTATTAAAATCTATTAATTAAATCCTAATATGGCCCTTGAAATTTCAGCATGTCTCACAGTGCCCTGAGAAAAAAAAAAACATTCCATGAACAGAAGTGAGTGCAAAGGATAATGTTGTAAAAAATTACCTATGCATATGTACCATCAAAAAAAGTTATAATTATAAAATTAATTTTTAAAAAAGTTTAAAAAATAGATAAGTGGCAAAAAATATTCCATGATAATACTAAAAAATAATATGACAAGGTAAATGGAATTGAAATTGGAAAAATCTTGAATTCAAATCTCATTTTCAGGATGCTCTCAAAAAAAAAAAAAAAAAAACCTGGAAAATACTCCATGAACGCAAGCAAAGTGAAATGTATTGTATACAAAATAATAGCAATGTTCTGGGATGACCAGCTGTGAATGACTTTGTCATGCTCAGTAGTACAATCATCCATTACTACACCAAAAAACTAATGATGAAAAATCTTATCCACACCCAGAAAAGGAACTCATTGGGTCTAAATGCAGATGGAAGCATTTTCTCTTTCTCTCTATCTCTATCTTTTTAAAAACATTTTTTCTTGAGTTTTTGTTTTCATTAGAGTGGAAGGTCTATATTTTCTTTCACAACTTGACTTTCATGGAAATGTTTTGCATACATCTAGAGGAGGGCATGTAGGGAAAAGAGGAAAAAATTAGAACACTTGATTTTGTGGGGGTGAATATTGAAAATTATCCATGTATATATTTTGAAAATAAAAAATCTTTCATTAAAAAAAGCAATGTTGCTTTCAAAGTAGGAAAAAATATTTTGCATAACTTCATCTATGGTTTCTTAATTGTGGGTGGGGATAAGGGAGAGAACCTAGAACTTGAAAATTTTAAGAACAAATGCTAAAAACATTGTTTTAAATATAACTGGGGAAAATATTAAATAAATAAAAACAAAATAATCAAATATTGCTTTAGACACATTAGAGCTGTACATATTACACATTAAGTGGATCTCTGAATCTTTTTCTCATCAACACAAAGAGAGGGGATGAAGTAGAACTCCAAGGTCCCTTCCTATTCTAGGCCTCTGAATGACCAGTCTCAAGAAATTACCAAAGTCATCATCTGGACAAAAAGGCTTCTGGATATGTATATATGATGTATATGTAGATATATGTGTGTATGCAATATATGTATTGTATATATGTGTAAACAATTATACATATGTGAGTGTGTATATATTATATACAGAGGTACACATAAACATCTTCTGTATACATTGCTTTCCAAATTCAGGCCATGTTAGGTCAAGTGAGGAAAGAATTCCTTCCAAAGCGAGTGACACAGTCCTGCTCCGAGAGTGTACAGAATTAGATGCTACAGGAAGAATACGTGCAGGAGCGCTCAATCAAAAGGCTGACTAACCGGAAGACCAGGAAGCCAGCAGAGACAGGCAGTTAAGGGACAGCCAGGAGCCAGGAGGAGGGAGCCAGGAACCCTTCCTTACAGTACAAATGCAGGAACCCTGTTTTAATTCAGACAAAGTCAAAATGTCTTCTGTGGTTAAATGTGTTCATGAGAGACATCCTTTAGGAAGGTGGGGCTCAGGGAGGTCCAGCTGAGCTCATTTGCCCCCAATCTGAGAATAGTGTTTTCCCAGTCTTTGGGTATTAATATATGTTGCCAGATATTTGAGGTTAAGGAATGGAACAAAGATTTCACTGCCACATGGAATTTCATGTGCTAGAACAGAACAGCACCTTCTCTATGCTTAAAGTCTTAAAGAATTATTGAGATCATTGGGAAACTAAGTGACTTGCTCAGGATCACAAAATTATCATGCATCAGGGGAGAAATTTGAATCCAAGGTTCTTTGTTCTGTGCTGCACTATGGTGTTTTGCCACAAATACCATTTTTCTCTGAGAGTCACATTCCTAATAAATAACTAAAGTCAGATTTAATCCTTGGTTTTCCTATCTCCAGGCCCAGCACAGCACCATCCTACTGTCTTTTGAGGGGTGTTGTATATGGAGGCCATCCAATTCAACAAAAGTAATTTGGGTTTCTAAACCCTTTTCTGAAAGCTGATGGCCGAAAGGCTGAGCTGACTAGAGTTTTCTTAAAACTTGTTTTGTTGGGGTTTTTTTTTGCATAAGTAATTTTTATAACATTATCCCTTGTATTCATTTTTCCAGATTTTCCCCTCCCTCCCTCTACTCCCTCCCCTTGATGACAGGCAATCCCATACATTTTACAGGTGTTACAATATAACCTAGATACAATATATGTGTGTAAATCCAATTTTCTTGTTGCATGTTAAGTATTAGATTCCGAAGGTATAAGTAATCTGGGTAGATAGACAGTAGTGCTAACAATTTACATTCGCTTTCCAGTGTTCCTTCTCTGGGTGTAGTTGTTTCTGTCCATCATTGATCAACTGGAAGTGAGCTGGATCTTCTTTATGTTGAAGATATCCACTTCCATCAGAATACATCTTCATACAGCATTGAAGTGTACAAAGATCTTCTGGTTCTGCTCATTTCACTCAGCATCAGTTGATTCAAGTCTCTCCACACCTCTCTGTATTCCTCCTGCTGGTCATTTCTTACAGAGCAATAATATTCCATAACCTTCATATACCATAATTTACCCAACCATTCTCCAATTGATGGACATCCATTCATCTTCCAAAAACTTGTTTTTTTAAATAGAAATAAAATGACTTGTTTTCTGCTTAATGTCGTCTTTGTATTCTCAGTTCTATACACAGTCCCTTGAACATAGTCAGAATTGCATGAATGTGCATTGGAATGATTTGGATAAGGAACTATTTGGGATCATGGGGAGGGGTGAAGTATGAGGATGGAATAAAACATTCATGTGAAAGAGGCTGGAGGAAAAAAATGACTTATTTTCATTAGTTTCTTTAACACAAGCATTTAAAAGCTCCTTGTTCAAAAGAAAAGCTTTAGTCCCTTTACCATGCTATAAAAAAGGAAACCTCCTGGGATAAATAATGATTTACACAGAGAGAGACAAAGAATGACACAGTGAGAAAGAGAGATGCAGAAAGGGACATATAGGAAAAGGGGACAAATAAACCGAGACAGAGAAATAGACAGAGAGACAGAGACAAAAAAAGAGACACAGAGAGAGACAGAGAAACAGGCAGAAAGACGACAGAGAAACAGACAGAAAGACAGACAAAAAGAGACAAAGACAGAGAAACACAGAGAGAGACAGAGATAGAGAGAGATAAACAGGCAGAGACAGAGGCAGAGGGTTCTCAAGGATAACAACTTTCATGATGTACATTGAATTTTTTTTAAATGGCTTTCTGCAGTCCTTTTGTGTAAAGATTGCACAGCTGCTCTTGCCATGATGTCCAAAAGCTCAAGCCAATTCCATATGATTTTCATCAGCAGCAGAAGTGATTAGTTTCTGATGCTAAGGGGCTTCAGTTTATGCATGTGTGTGCATATAGGAGGGATAGGAGTGTATATTGTGTGTGTGTGTGTGTGTGTGTGTGTATTTCTATAAGAGAAGGGCAGGACGGTGAAGTGAAAAACACAAAGGAGGAGAGAGATGGAGAACGATGAATAAAGACTCAAAAGACAAAGAGAAAATGAAAAAGATAAAAACAAAGAGACATAGGGAGAAATAGACAGAGAGAGACAGAGATAGAGAGAAAGAGTAAAGATAAATGGATAATAGATATACTGATAAGTAGGTAAGAAGGTAGATAGAGTGAGCAAAGAGAAAAAAAAAAAGAATGGTTATTGCAGGATTAATTGTTTCCATCCCATCCAACCCAGATATGTACGTAATTTGTAGCCCCTAACTAAAGCTCTAGATTTATACAGATCAGATTCAGATCCATTCTTAAGAGTTTCTCCCCAGTAATATTTGTTAGTTTATACCACACCCCAGGTTTCCTCCTGGGAACACTGGAATCTTTCTAATATCTAGATCTCCATCAAAAAAGTGTAAAAGGTCTTCAGGTCTCATGCAAACATTCAGTATAAAGTAAAAGAGAATTTCACTTAATCCAACACACACACACACACACACACACACACACACATAAAGAGACAGAGAGAGAGAGACAGAGAGAGCGCAAATCTCTTTCCCTCTCCAAGGACCTCATCTCCCTCAGAGTTCAATACGGTCCTTCATGCATAGAAAATAAAATAATCCCCTTCCATGATATTAGCCCACCAGCCACCCTCAGAGACCTATATAGTTTTATAGTCTCAGAATTTGGCTGGGATTGAGGCCTTCAGTTGGGGAAAGCACTCAGGCTTGCCACAGTCAGTCCTCCCCAAGATCTGAACAGTCCATACAGTTCAAAGTACTGGAAAAGGGAAGTTGAGATCCCAGTTGGCTTCTCTACCATTGTGGTTCTGTTACTTGATGCTGCTCAGATCAAGCTTCCACTTGGTTTAAGAACTTTCTTGCTGAATATAGGAAACCTGGTCTGGGAACTACCTCACTAGTTCCACATGGCCATCTCACCACTATCAGTGTGTACAGTTGTAACTTTGACTTGATCCAGGAATTCCTCCTTACTCCTTTGCTGCCTCTATCTGCTGCCATCTCTGGAGCTATGTGGTCCCCAGAAGGACCTCACAGATATTCAGCCTTCACCTCCACAAAACAGACCAATTCTCTGCATTAATTCATCTCATCTCATGTCCTTCATCTCTCGTTTTCTCCCTTGATCTATGTCTCTGCTCTCCCTTTTAATTATGAAGTTCCAAAGCATAGCCTGGGTATATATTGGTGCACTGCCCCATTTATCCTCAACATGGCAATAAAAGAGCTATGAGAATACCAGGGCAAACATTATCTTATCAACCAGGTTGGCTATATTCACTGGTTAGCTTGATTCTAGAGGATGATGTTCAGCTTATTAATAATTTAGCTCATAATTATTATTTTGTTGTTATTGTCATTGTTATCACTTATTTGAATCATCATTGTAATCATCACTATTTGGTATTTTATTACTATTGCCATTGTCATTATTGTTGCTATTATTGCTTCTGTTGTTTGTATTACCATTATTGTTATTAGTGTTTCTGTTGTTGTTGTTTTTATTGATAGTGATGGAGGCAGTGTTTTTATTATTATTCTTTTCTCTGAGGCAGAAAAAGACTGGTACACAATATGTTATGATGAAACAGAATACATATGATTCCTTGCACCATTTTTGAATAAACAACAATGCCCAGTGGTTTGCAAGCTATCAATAATCTATCTTATTGAATATGAAACTTTGTTTCTTTGCTTTAAAGTCCTAAATCTGAATTGCACACCCTCTTTTAGACACTCTCTAAGTAGTCTGTGTCCTCCCCACAATGAGGCATAAGGCTTTTACCTCTCTCGTTTTGAACAATATTCATTTTTTCATGTAGCCTAAGATCCATTAGTTATTGTGGTTGTTATATCATGTTCTTGACTTATAATAAAATTGTAGGCCATTCTGGATTTATTGTTAAATAATTTTTCCCAATCTTTGAATACTTCTGGATTTGCTTTTCTGGAAAATATGTTTAACTTTGTTTCTGTTTTCTTGACTTTAAGATATTTATGATATGATCATCCAAGTATAGAAGTTTATTTTTAATCTGTTGAATTTAATCTTAATTGAATTTAAGCTTGTCAAGACGTTGATTCTGACATTCAAACCATTGGCTAAATTCTCCCATATTTGTTTCATCTGAGAACATTAATCAAATGAATATTAATATTTCTAGAAAGTATAGGTCAGTCAATTGCTCTGTGATTCCATTCAGAATTCCTTCTGACTTCCTGGTTCAGCATACTCCTCCTGGATAGTATTCCCATAAAAGCAGAATATGCTCCCTGAAGGAACTGTTTTGCTTGCATATATATGCATCCCTAACACTGACCACTGTGTATAAGACTTAATAAGCATGTCATTTTTCATTAATTCATTCACCTTCCTACTTAATACAACTACAAATTTATATGATTACATACACACACACATACATACATACACATACAAGTATATACAATCATTGGGTCAAGGAATTCATCATCCATACTGCTACAAAGGGTCCTCACTCACTTTGAGAGATTTCTCCCTTCTCTGCTTTGCTGCCCTTACACAAAAAATCTAGTTAAAAAATCAGTATTTGAAGTCATTGCCCAACTAATAAATGGTTAAAGTATAGGAACAGAAAATTTTCAGGTAAAGAAATTAAAATCATCTATAATCATATGAAAAAATGCTCTAAATCTCTATTGATTAGAGAAATGAAAAAACAATTCACTTCACATCTTATCATATTGTCTAAGGTGACAGGAAAAAATAATGAAAAATGTTGGAGGGGATGTGGGAAAACTGGGATGCTGATGCATTGTTGGTGGAGTTGTGAACTGACCCAGACATTCTGGGGAACAACTATGCCCTTACAAAGCTGTGCATAACTTTTGATCCAACAATGTCACTACCGAGTCCATATCTCAAAGAGATCATTAAAGAGGGAGATGACCCACATGTGCAAAATGTTTATAGCAGCTCTTTTTCTGCTGGCAAGGAATTAGAAATTGAGTTGATACCCATAAATTGGGGAATAGTTGAATAAGTTATGGCATATGAAAGTAATATAGTATTGATCTATAAGAAATGATAGGCAGACTGATTTTAGAAAAGTCTGGAAAACCTTTGATAAACTGATATTGAGTAACGAGAGCAGAAGCAGAATACTGTACACAATAACAGCAAGATTATATAATTATCAGCTATTAGGGACTTAGCTCTTCTCAGAAATACAGTGATCCAAGACAATTCCAATAAACGTGGGATGGAAAGTGCCATCCACATCCAGAGAGAGAACTATGGAGACTGAACACAGATTAAAAAATACTATTTTCACTCTTTTTATTTTGTTTGCTTTTTTTTCTCATGTTGTTCCCCTTTTGTTCTGACTTTTTTCACAACATAACTAACATGGACGTGTATAATCTATATCTGATTGCTCTCTTGGGGAGGGGAGTGGGAAAGGAGAGAAGGAGATAAAGAATTTGTAATTCAAAATCCTAAAAATAAATGCTGAAAACTCTCTTTACATGTAATTATAAAACTAAAATACTATTGATTTTTTTAATTTCTGAATTTGACAGAAATTTCTCAGGATATGGTTAGCAACTACCCCTACAAATATAAATGTTTCTAAATTGGAATTCAAAATCTTATAAAAATGAATGTTGAAAACTGTCTTTATATGTAATTGTGAAAATAAAATACTATTAATTTTTTAAATTTCCAAATCTGACAGACATTTCTCAGGATACGGTTACCAACTACCTCTACAGATATAAATCTTTCTACATTTGAAAGAATGAACAAGTTTATTTGACTTTCTAAGAGAAATAAATAAAACTCAGATCAGAGTCCTTAGGAATATAACAATGCCAGTCAGTAAGATGGGCACTTTAGAAGTCCACATAGTTTTAAGCATTTATGTTACTATCTTGAATAGGTTTCAAGCAATAGAAGAAAAAAAAAGAACCTGGGGATTGTTCTAGATCAGATAAATTACTAGTATTGCTGTTGCTGCTTCTGCTCCTTGTCAATCCTTCCACTTCACACTTTTAATAGGTTTCAACTTCTCCAGAAACTGACAGCCTGCATCACAGCTCAAAAAGATAAATGTAGATTTATTCCCAAATTTATCTCCCAAACTGAAGTTCCCATCATCTCCTGTTCTTATATACAAGAAAGGTTGCAGGGGAGTAGAGAGATCAGCAGAGTAATATCCCAGTTGATGTTCTTTTTTTCCCCAATACCAACCCAAAAATATTTTTTCAACAGACCTATAGACAATTGAAGGCTCCCTTATAGTCTTAGATATGCCTCAATCCATTAAAAATCCCCCCCAAAATAAAAAACAGGGATTAGGAAGAATTATTTAAATTAGTTTAGACTGTTCCCTGAAATTCTAGGAAAACAAGTAGGTCCCACTTTCTGCTAGAGAGGGAAGGATTTTTCATCTATAGTATGCACTATATTTTGTACATATATTCCACCTTTTTGCTAGTTCCATGAGTTGATAGTCAAAAAAAAAATCATCTTCGATTCCGTTTTATGCTAATAAGCCTTTATGAATTTATACAAGCTAGTCCCCCCCAGTGGGGAGAAAGGAGGTTTTCAGTCTAAAGTGGGATTGAGAGTGGGGGAAGTTGTTGCCTATAACTGATAATTATTCCTATTTGAAATGTGGAATAAGATCTTATACCTGGATCCCTTAAAAGGGTGAGAAGTATCTTGATTATCCTCCAATCACTTCTACTGAATCTTCCCGACAACCAGTAATAGGTTTTAATCCTTGATCAATTCAGATGTCTTTGAAAGGCATTTGATAAACTAGAGTGACACTGCATAGGAAGTCTATTTAGATTGGTGAAGGAAGTTGGTCACGTCTAGTGGGCTTGTATAAAACTAAGAAGCTAGTTTGGAATGGGGAAGTAAAACACTTGGAAATATGGTTGTAGAAAGCACCATGCAAATCCCTGAAATGGAATCAGCAGTGAAGAGAAGATGAAGAGAAAGACTTGCGTCCTCTCTCACCCTTGATCAGAAGAATATCTTGGAATCATTGTGGTATTTTTTATTGCCATCCTAGTAGAACCCCAGAAATAGCACTAGCTGAGAGCACAGTCTAAATCAGGAGGCAAGAATAGACAGGATATGATTTTAAAAATATATATATATGTATATATATATATATTAAACTCTAAAAGAAATCGAGAATAAAAAGGTTCTATGTTTAACAGATTTTTCAGAAGTATCACTATGAAAGAGAAAAGGATCATTTACAAGAAAACTATGAGTTACCCCTTTGCCACAAGTCTTCTCCAATTTTGAGGACATTTTTCTCAGACTCTGCACAGGCATACCTCAGAAATATTGTGGGTTCAATCCCCTAGCACCGTAATAAAGCCAATATCGCAATAAAGTGACTCACATGAATTTTTTGGTTTCTTGGTGCATATAAAAGTTTTGTTTATACTATACTATTACATGTGCAATCATATCTTTTAAAAAATGTACATACCTTAATTAAAAAATACTTTATTGCTTAAAAAAAAAACTGCTAACCGTCATCTGAATCTCCAGTGGGCGATAATTTTTTTGCTGGTGGAAATCCATGACTCCATTCTGATGACTGCTGCTGATCAGCATTGTGGTTGCTGAAGGTTGGGGTGACAGTGGCAATTTCTTAAAATAAGACAACAATGAAGTTGACTCTTCCTTTCACTTGAACATTTAGAGGTCATTGTAGGGCTGTTAATTGATCTAATTTCAATATTATTGTGTCTCAAGAGATAAGGAGGTCTAAAGAGAAGAGAGAGAGAGAAAGCTAGGTCAGTAGATAGGTCAGAACACATACAGCACTTGTTATATTGCTACTAGGATGGCAATAGCATAAACACTTGTGCTTGTTATTTTATGTAGACTCCATGTCACCCCAAAATAATTACAATAGAAATATCAAGAACCACTGCTCACAGGTCAGTAACAAACATGATAATAATGGAAAAGTTTGATATATTTGGTAAGAATAACCAAAATATGACACAGAGAAACAATGTGAACGTGCTGTTGGAAAATAGCATAAATAGATTTGCTGACTCAGGCTTGCCACAGACCTTTGATTCATTAAAAATGAGTCCACAGTATCTGCAAAGTGGAATGAAATGAGGTATGTACATGTGAGGAGCAAAGGATATTTTATACCTACTTTTTCTTATGATGTTCCTTTAGTAAATAGCCCTAACTAAAAGCTGATTAAGTCTGGATCATTAATCCACATCAATAAATAATTATGGGATGAAATGCACTGGTGAGGGCTCATTAACTAAAGCATTAATAGCACAGTCCCTACCCCTTCCCTCCTCCCCTCAGCTTTAAGCCTAAAACTCTGAAGCAATATAGTAGCCACCCTTGAGTACCCAGCCAACCAATGCAAGTAGGGGTTGGAAAAGTAGATCCCTACTTTCACATGCTTAGTAGAACATGATGGAGTTTGAATTCTACTAGAATGACTTGTAAAAATTTAGGGTCATTTAAGACAGTGGATGCTAAATGTATTGATAATTTGATGGACCCATGATTTCCTAGGTAATTGTCTACACATATGTCCACATACACACATATATTTGAAAAAACTTTGGAACTATGGGAAAATAATCTTTTGGAGCTAGGGAAACAATTAGTATTCTTTAACCATTCTTTTTTTTTTCTAGGTTAGGACAAACTAAACTGATGTATTTCAGTGTATGCCTAAATGCATTTTATAAACCGAATGGAGGGGATATATAAGAGAGAAAGCATAAATGTTTCAGTATATGAATACTCAGTTTCTGTGATAATGAGTTTTCATTGCGGCAAACTCTGTATCTCTGAACAAGATGTTTTGGATACAATTGCCTCAGTTTCTGGATTCCCAGATATAGGGGTATATACACACTTTATGAACATTATATCCAAAGACTTGTGATTTTATCAGCAGGAGAGAATTCTTTGAACGGGCACGCTTCACCTAAATGTACTGAAAACCCTCTATACTTGCCTCAGTGGTCCTCAAATTTTTTAAATAAGGGCCAGTTCACTGTCCCTCAGATTGTGGGAGGGCCGGACTATAGTAAAAACAAAAGCTCACACTCTGTCTCTGCCCCTCAGCCCATTTGCCATAACCAGACGGCTGCATAAAAGTCCTTAGCAGTTGCATCTGGCCCAGGGACGTAGTTTGAGAACCCCTCCCTAAGGTACTTGAAGCACATGGTAGCTAAATCTGTAGTCAACCATAGTTAATAAATATTTATTAAGCATCTACTATGTGCCCTGCATTGTCAAAAGAGCAAAGGATAAAAATAAAAATGATAATTATCCCTGCCTTCAAGGAGTTTACAATGTAATAGGTGACACAAAAAGCAAACAACTATGTGTAAACAAATTACACACAAGATAAATTGTAGGTAATTTGCTCAATGTCAGGGAGATACCAAGTAACAGATTCAAGATTCAAACCTAGATTCTGTGGTTGCAAGGCCAGTGATCAATTGACCATGAAGAAAGTCTCTGAATCCCACAGAAAGTTTCTGGATGCAGGCGTACTTTTCTGGTGAGCATTGTGTCTTAAAACGTGTGGGAGTCTGCCATCTTTGATCCAAAGAGATGGACAGTGGTGAGTGAACAAGCAGCGAGAGGAAGAAGACAGCTTGCCTGAAGACCAAAGGGGCAATTTGGAGTTATAAGCCATGAGTTTAAAAGTCAATTCTGCTACTTGCTACTACAAAGGAAAGAACCTGGGATCTAGATTCTGATCTTGCCTCTGAGACTCACTCTCTATGTGACTATGGGCAAGTCACTTAATAACTCATTTCCTCATCTATAAAATTAAGGCCTTGAATTAGAGGATCTCTGAAGAATTTTCTAGTTCTTCTAGATATAAGATCCAATATATAAGTTACTACTTGGACAAGTCATTTAATCTTCCTTGTCTCAGTTTCCTCATCTATAAAATTGGGAGCTGGACTAGATAACCTCTAAAGTCCTGAAAAACTTTAAATAAAAAATCCTATGAGTCAGGAAGACCAAAATTCAAATCTGACTTCAGATATTTACTAGTTATGTGACCCTGAGCAAGTCACTTACCCCCAATTGTCTCCAAAAAATAAAGTAAAATAAAATTCCATGACCCTAGGTCAGAAAGTCTCTAGATTTGTTTTGATGAGCAGAGTCTAAGAAGGGGCATTATCTTAATACACTCTAAGAAGAGAATGATGACCATCTAAGTGTCTCCTTGCTTCTTAAAATAATACTCACCAGGAACTTTCTAAAAAACTTTGAATCAGAGCACTCAGAATATTGATTCCTTTTCTCCAAGTCATCCCTGTCTTCCCCCCCAAAAAAAAATTCCTACATGGAAGAAGGTTCATTTGATATTAACACCATCCTGTTCTTTCTGTCTGCCTCCCTGATCATTTGGTAATTCTTAAGAATGTTTTGAATCCAAACAAATATGAGAGGGAGGTGCTTATTGAAATAGTTTTACTTTATTGACCTCCCCCCTAGTAAAAGAAGCAAGGAGGGTAAATGTTCTTGAAAGCAGACAGAAGCTATGGTAGCATGCCCTGAGAGCAGGGGAAGAATGAGAGGGCTCCACCAGTCAGTCATTCAGTAAACATTAAGCACCTACTGTGACCAATCACTCTGCTGGCTAACTACCAACACCTGATCTTAAGAACTAACTTTGGTTTTTAGGTTAGGTGGATGAGGTTAGAATTAGGCTCAAAGAATTTCAGAGTTGGAAGCAACGTCAATGCCTGTCAAAGCCAAATCCTACAAAAATGAATCTCCACTAGATAGATAGAGAGAGAGAGAGAGAGAGAGAGAGAGAGAGAGAGAGAGAGAGAGAGAGAGAGAGAGAGAGAGAGAGAGAGAGAGATACACAAATGGTCATCCAACTTCTTATTGAAAATGGTAAAATTTGGGCTCAATAGAAAGAAAAACTCCTTATCAATGAAAGCTACAATATAAAGCAAATAAAATTTATCTTATGTCCATTTCTATCCATTGCCCTGAGTTGTCTTCTGGGATAAATGAAAAAAATCACATCCTAAGAGATTATAGACCTGGAGCTAGAAAGGAGTACAAGCATATCTAGTCTAACCTCTTCATTGTAGAGATAGAGATAGTTCTCTACAATGTTTAAGTGACCACCTAACTAGTATATGTCAAAATGAGATTTGACCTTGCCTCCCTATTTCCAATCCCAGAACTTTAAGCACATTGACATCCTTCCAAACAGCAATGTTTTAATGAGATTCTTCCCCACCCCTACTCCCTGCTCTGAAGTCTCTGAGAAAGCAATGGATCAACTACCATTTCTGAAGTGCTTACTATGTGTCTTGCATTGTGATAAGCTCTGGAATCTAAGGTTCCCATAATACTCACATAGTAACAGTGTTGTGGATATGAATGGAACAGCCACCACCATGGTAGCAGGTGATTTTGCCAGATCTCCAGAATTCTGATGCTTGAGGAGAAAACTCCCAGATTTTTCTGCAGTGATCATTCCCAGGTCTGAGGCTGCTTTATGTAGTGGAAACATTATTAGACTTAGCATAATCCTGGGTGCAATCCAGACTTTCCAATTTACTAAGTGAGTTTAGGCAAATAATAACTTCCCTTTGCCTCAATTTCCTGATCTGTAAAATATTAATATCTCACTTATCTACCTCACACAATACTCATGGAGATTAGATGATATATTGTAAGAACACTGAAATAATATACAGCAATGAACAAATGTTTTATTTTATAAAATCTAGTTTTTGGCAGTATTAGGGATCTATGGCCAATATTAATACAGAGTATTCCCATAGCTTAGTTTGGATGGTGAAACACTACCTCAAGGAAATTCTATCCTGGGACAGGAGCAGAGATTTAGAGTTGGGTTAGAATCCCTGCTTTGCAACATAGGATCAGCATGACCTTGGAGAGTCTCACAATTCATAGCCTCCATTTCCACATCTGTAAAATGAGAGGGTTGAATTAGATTCCCTCTAGACATATAATCTATTATCCTGAAATCAGAGGGCTGGCAGAGAAACGATACTTAAGAAGGCCGAGTGAAATCCTTAAACTGTATAGATTAAGTTGAAGGCTTCAAATGAGATAAATCAAGGCATTTCAGAAGCTCCCCCTCTCCCTCCTCTTTCTCTCTTCCTTCTTCCCTCCCCACCTCTCTGTCTCTGCCTCTATCTCTTCTGTCTCTTTCTGTCTCTGTCTGTTTGTCTCTATGTTTCTCTCTTTCTTTCTTTCTTTTTTTCTTTTCTCTGTCTCCCTCCCCCTCTCCCTCTCCCTCTCCCTCTCTCTCCCTCCCTTTCTCCCTCCCTCCCTCCCTCCCTCTCTCTCTCTCTCTCTCTCTCTCTCTCTCTCTCTCTCTCTCTCTCTCTCTCTCTCTCTCTCTCTCTCTCTCTCTCTCTCTCACACACACACACACACACACACACACACACACACACACACACACACATACACACAGAGAGAGAGAGAGAGAGAAAGAGAGGGATAAGTAAGTCCTAATTTTGAGGGCAAACAAAATGAAGTAGTGGGCAGAATTAAATGGTGTCTAGTATGAAAGCAAAGTGCTCATAAAGGACTTTATTACATGGAACTGACATCAATAAAAACCAAATATCAAATTAAATAAGCTAGTCTATTACTTCATGGCCTTTCAATTAGATCTACCAATGTTCAGCGGAGGACTAAGGTCTTTGTTCACCATCTTCATGCCTGTCCAAACAACCAGAATAGATGTTCATACTCCTCTCATTTTTCTATTGATGGTGCAGTAGGTAAGCCAGACAGCCTAACTGTTGTATCATCCTTGTTACCAACTCTACCCAGTGACTTTTAGAGTGGGGAACTACACCCTCATCTCTTTTCTGACTTGTGATCTCCCAGAGAAAATACCCATCATTTTCATTGTGCATCAGCTGAACCCAAGCTTCTATTCTTGACTCTACTGATAGCATTTGAATTCATAGGTCTTTATGGATAATGCTATAAAATTAAGGGTCACTCTTCCGGTTTTCATTGACCCACTTTGTATGGATGTAGCTGAAACTAATCAATCCACCTTTGCATCTTTTGATCCATTCTCCACTCCTGCTATCTCCCTGCCAAAGTTGGTGATTTATATAGACAAAGTTCCAAAACTTCTCAGTCATCTGCTATATACTATTTAGAAGTTTTTTTCTGTGTTTGGTTTGGCATGTTTTAATAAAAAAAAGTTTGTTTATAAATCAGGTCTCTTACCTATTTGCAGGTTGTAGAGAATACAAGCTCCTTGAGGTCAAGAAGTCATTATTTTTAAATGATATTTATGTATACATATATAATTATAGAAGATATTATTACATGTCATTATTTCCCCACCACCAGGAGCACTACCTAGAATCCCATCAGTGCTTAATAAAAGCTTCTTGACCAAAACTGAAGTTAAATACACTATTAAAATAAAGAAATAATTTATAAATAAAATTTAATTAAATGCATGTAGTTAGGTCACAGTTCACTTGAAAAATATCCAGGGATTTTAATGGGGCTTGATAGGAATCAACAGGATGAGAACATCCAGGACTAGGAAGGAAATCACTTCACAGGCCAGAGCATATATATGGAGCATCCTGTTCGGTTCTGGGTATTCCATTTTAGTAAGGACATTGAGAAGCTAGAGAATGGCCAGAGGAGAATTAGCTATGATGATAAAGGTCTTCAAGATCATGAAACAGCAGGCAGATATGTTTAAGTGATTGGGAAAGTTTAAATCAGAGAAGGAAAGACTGAGGGGAAATAGTCTTGTCTGATTAACTGCTCTTCAATAGCTGACTTAGCCCCTCTTATGTAGAATGGAGCTTGAGGGGAGAGAGTATCTTTCTTTTAGTTTTTGAGTTTCTAGCATGATACCTGGCACATAGTAAGTAGTTATCGTTAGGCATTTTCTACTGTACCACTCATGTCTCTCCTAATATCAATGCCAATATTAACCCACTTTTTGTTTCTCCTCTTGATCTGATGAATTATTGGGAAATATGAAATATGCTATATATTTTTTTCTTTTTGATTCAATAGAACACCTGGAATGCCAAGGTTAGGAAAAAGAGTTTACAACTCTTGGACACAACTCAGTCCACTTCAATGTGTTGAGCTCTTTAGAGTCCAAGATGAGAAATGGCTCCCCCATCCTACAGGAAAATAAGAAAACTGCCAAGTGCTACAAAATGAAAATATCCCCTTGGAATTTTTTTTGGGGGGGGCAGATGTTTTTAAACTCAAGAATGTCATATAAAGATAATATGATTCTATATGTTACTAATGGTGGTTGAAAATTATTATGAATAGGTGGGAAAATAGTAAACGGGAATGTATTATTCCAGTTTGCTTCCATTTGCATTATTCATGAGGCAGGTGATACTGTATCTAAGCCAAAAGACTGAATTCATTCAGCCCTATTTCTTAAACATGGCTGACTGCAAGGGAGTTTGAACTGAATCTGGCTTTGTCAAAAATCCAAATGGCATGTCTCTGCAGGTCAACTCAATGACATGGTGAAAAGGAAAACAACTGTATGTCTTTGTGTAACCAAAAGGGCGGAAGACCTAACTCTCCTGGTCCCTTTGGAGAAACAGATGCAAGGCACAAAATAATAAATAGAATGTCTAAAAGACTGTCTAAGGCATATTTTGGAAATATATTAAGGAAGAGCAACTATAAACACAAGAATGTATCCACATGAGCTGGTTTCAATGGCTTATTGTCAGAGCAGCCTTTGTATTGGCCAGATTAAAATCTAAATGGAAATGCTTCTAGATCTCCAGAGGCTAAGTCCAGTGTAACTTCCTGCTGGAGGCATTGATTGTTCCCTTCCAGATGATAAAGCTATATTGAATTTCGAGATGGAAAGGCAAAGCCCTCCTGTGTTTCCCTCCACCCACTCTTGCAATTTTCACACAAATTTACAGGTTGATTTGGTGGAATTGGGGAGCAGCTGACACCAGAATATAATTTCAGAGAGAAAGGAGAGGAGTGAAAGGTTGAATTTCCAGGAAAACTATTAGTGGAAAGCTATGATCACACAGGCATGAATCCTGACCAATACATTAGTATTTGAGATGTCTTCTCAATATAATATGAAGGCACGAGGTGCATATGATATGAACAATAGATAGAATCAAAGAAGCCTAGAGCTAGAGAAAACTTTCAAGGTCATGTCTAGGCCCCTGAAACTTGGAGTTTGTGAACCTTGTTTTCCTTTTTTGATATCTTCATTTCAAAAGGATTTTTCTTGTTTTCTTATGTATTTTATTTTATTCATTTAAAAAATTCTTCTGAGAAAAGATCCATAGATTTCACCAGACTGCCAAAGGGGATCGAGCATGAGCATCCTCCTCCCAACATTACCATCCCCCAAAAAGGGAAGAGCTCCTGTTTTACTCCAAACTCCCTATTTTATAAATATCAGTCCAGAGAAGTTGACTTACTCAACATCAAACAGCCAAGGAAAGAACAATTGAGTTTTAGAACTAAAAGAGCCCTGTAAGTCATTTAATCTTCCTACAGAGGAAGAAACTGAGAACTCTATAGAGTGAAGTTCTTTCCAAGATTTTACAACATCACTCTCTCCTGATTTTCTTCCTCTTTGTCTGAATGCTTCTTCTAAATTTACTCTTATATGCCTTCTAACCATGAATGTCCCCAAAGGAATTTGTCTTAAGTTCTCTTCTCTTCTCCCTATCATTTGATGATATCATCAATTTTTATGGATTTAATCATCATTTCTTTGTAGATGATTCTCAGATCTGGTCAACTCTTCTATTCCTAACTTCTCTCCTGACTTACAGTCTCATATCTCTAATATCTCCAAATGGATATCTTATTAGACATCTTAAACTCAACATATCCAAAATTGACCTGATTAACTCATTATCTCCTCTTCCTGCTTCCCCGCTTTTTCCCTTCTTTCCAATTTCCCTCTCACTATTGAGGTCACAACCATTTTTCCAATCATCCACATTTGCATCCACTATTTTAATACCCTCCATATCCAATTAGCTGCCAAATGCTCTTTATTCTTTGATTCTTGGTTCTTTGAATCATCTCTTTCACATATCCTCTTCCATCCTCTGATAGGTTTTTCTGCCTCAAGTCTCTCTCTACTATGATCTTTCTTTCACTAAACTACTAAAGCAATTTTCCTAAAGTGCTGTGTAACTACCCTGTTCATCAAATGCTAGTAGCTCCATGACCAAATATAAAATGCTCTTTTTAGCTTTTAAAATCCTTCATGACCTAACCCTTTCTATCTCTCTGATCTTTTTTACTCTTATTTCCTTTCAATCCAGTGATACAAGCCTCATTATTATTCCTTAATACAACAGTCTACTCTGAACCCTATATAATTTCACTGGCTATCCCCTTTGACAGGAATGCTCTTATTTCTCATCTCTGCCTCCTGGCTTCCATGACTTTCTTCAAGTCTCTGTTCTAAATCTCATCTTCTACAAGAAACCTTTCCTGACCCCTCTGATCTAATAAGAGAGCCTTATCTCTGTTGATTATCTCAATTCATTTAAGATATATGTTGGGGGGGTGTGCACATATATATATATATGTATATATATACATATATATACACACACACATATGTATACATTCCTATATGTGTTTATATATGTGTGTATATGTATGTGGAAAGAGACAGAGTAAGAAATAGACACAGACAGACACACAGAGAGAGATTGTACATAGTTAAATGTACATTGTTTTCCCCATTTAACTATGATCTCCTTGAGAATAAGGATTGTTTTTTTGCTTTTCTTCATATCCCCACAGCACATAACACAAGGCCTAGAACATAGTAAGTGTTTAATAAATGCTTGTTCGCTGATTGACTGACTAGCTCTGCCCCTGACTCACTATATGTGACCCTTGGAAAGTCAGTAAGTAACTTACTGAGTCTCACTTCTACTCAATAGGCCTCAGTTTTTCTCATTTACAAAATGAGCGTTAGATAAAAGTTCTCTAAAGTTCCTTCTATAATAAATATATGACCCTAATATATTGAAATTTAATAAGACTAACTGAATATCTGGTTGTGATTTGGGGTTCTGCTCATCATACTTGCAATCATAGGCTCATATCATTTGAATTTGATAGGAACAACTGTCATAGCCTGACCCCCCCATTTTGAAGAAATTGACCTCCAAATTGACCTTAGAAAGATTAAGTAATTAGCTCAAGGTCACATACATAGTGGCAGCTAGGTGGTGAAGTGGATAAAACTCTAGACCTGGATCAGGAATATCTGAGTTCGAATCCAGGCTATATGATCCTAGACAAGTCATGTCACCCTGTTTGCCTCAGTTTTCTCCTCTGTAAAATGAGCTAGAGAAGGGAATGGCAAGTATCTCTGCCAAGAAAACCCCAAATAGGATCAGAGTTGGATATGACTAAAATGACTAAACAATAACATATAGGTTGTGAGTAGCTGAATCAGGACTCTAACCCAGGTCTCCTGAGTACAAATCCAATGCTCTTTCTATTATAGTACCTGGAATGACTGAAACTAAATGTTCTTGTGCTGAGTAAAGTCAAGGGAAATGAGGATGAGAGTTTCTGAGGAGAGAGATTGTCTAGCCCAAATCAGTTTCCACATAGAGTTTAGTCTATGTCCTGACACCTGAATTCTCAGAACTAGGTAGAGGGAAAGGAGGTCTGTGCATTGGAGGATGGAGTGGGTGGAGCAAGGACTGGGGAAGGCAGACCCCGAGAGAGGAGAATCACAGGGAGAGAAACCTACAACTAAAAGTCCAAGTCGATGAAGGGGTATCTCTGAGCAGCACAGGCAAACAGATGATGGCAAGGCATAAAGAGAAAGTGAACCCCCAGATGTCAACACCCTAGGGAAAAGCCCCAAATGCCTTGCCCTTGTTACAGCTCTGCCAGGCTTCATCACCCTATGTGTTTTTGTGTCAGAACACAAAGAAACGCCTTTAATTCCTAAGTGTGATCAAATTAAAACATACAAAGCAAAATGAAATTAGCCTGCTTCATATTGTTGACCATATTTTCCAATTTATGTCAGTATTATTATAAAAGACAGAACTTTTCTATCAAAATCATCTGCAATGAATAGAAATGATTATGACTCCTCCACCAGCTTTCCCCCAGCATTTCCCCTCATGTTTTCTTTCTTTAATACATTAATAATAGCATATTTCACACATGGACCACTTTTCTACAGAAAGTTCAAAGTAGTTAAGTGGAGAATGTCTCTTTTCCAAGCCAGCAAATATGAACAATATTTTATAATGAAATGTTTTTAAAAAAACATACATAGGCCTGTATGTTTCATATTGCTAGTGTGGTTATTTTCTAGCTTATGGGGCAGTCTCATTATAGTTTCATCTTAAGTAAGTTTCAGTTTACCAGCCTCCATTAAATTTTTTAAAGTGTTTATTTTGGAAGAGATGATTTAACCCAGCAAGAGGGAAAAAAAAGAGAGAGGGAACTATGTACAATACTTTATCATTTTGTTAAAAAATAATTTAAAATTTATAAAACTATCAAGTTTAGCAAAAAACTTATGCTAAAGAGACATTTTCACACAATGGATAGAGACATGGCTTTGGAACTACAAAGACCTGGAATCAAGTCTATCCTGTAGTAGAATAGCACCTCTATAATTCTAAGTCACTTAATTTCTTAGTGTTCTAAGCAACTCCCTAAGAGTAAAATTTTCAAAGAATACTGGTGTCAACCAGTATTTGGTAGAAAGACTTTTTCTCATGTGGGATTTACCTATGACAGTGAAATCACAGATATTGTCCCTAGACTAGTTTATTATTATTAATACAAGTCTAATTTTCACCTACAGAAACCAAATAGATTGTATTCACATAGTTAAAGCATTACATGTATCTGCTTTTTGTTACTGTAGCTACATGCCCATGCCATCTGAAATCCTGTTCCCACCGAAAGTCCGTGCATTAATACTCTATGATTCATTGTAATAATGTCAATCTGCCATTTTTATTGTTATTATTGAGATAATTCAGGTTTGTAGACTGGCCAGCTGTCTGGGTCATACTGGATCTCCAGAACACTTAATACCTAATGTTCAGAATGGGTGTCTCCTCTAGAAAGGAAGTTTTTTTTTTATTATTTTTATCACTGATTTACTTGGCAGAGTGGCTAAAGAATGGCTGTCAAATGTCATGTGAGTGATTCATTTCAACAATCATTTATTAGACAACTGTATGTGCCATATGGTGAAATAGCCTTTGAGTGATGTTACAGTGAATAAGGAGTTGGCCTTGCAATGACCACATCTGATTTAGACTGACTATATGGTCCTTGAGGGTGAGGGGGCAGAAGTCATTTAACCCTTCAGAGCCCCAGGTTTCTCTCTGAAAATATAAGTTAGCATACAGGCTAGTTTTGATTGGCAGAAGGGATTTACTCACTAGGAATTCCCTATACCAATAAAATCACAGGTCTAGAAAAGGATATATGTGTGTGTGTGTATGTGTGTGTGTGTAATATATACATATTTCACCTAATTATAAATTATACATATATATGTGATTATATATAATATACATATAAGCATGTGTATGTATCCATGTGTGTATATATATACATGTGTACATAGAGATAGATGAATATGATAGAAAGATTGATAAATGTGTAATAGATACAACAGAAAAAGATGACAGTAGAAAATAAATAGATGATACAGACAATCACATAGATATCAAGGTAGAGAAGTGGAAAGAGAGAGATGATGGAAAGATGAGAAAGATGGATAGAAAGATGATACAAATAGAGACATGGAAAAAGAAATAGAAAGGATAAAGATAGATAGATAGATAGATAGATAGATAGATAGATAGATAGATAGATAGATAGATGGATAGATAGATGGACTGCTAGATATGTAGGTAAGTATATAGATAGGCATATGCCAGATGCTATACTAGACAAGGAGAATTCAAAGGCAAAATTAGAACTTTACTCTCAAGGAGCTTTCATTGTTCTGAAGAAGAATGGAAAGAAAATCCTAGTAGGGGTGAATGAAATGAATGAATTGCTCTTCATTTTGTGGAAAATGTTATCCAAAGCAAATCACTAACTTCTCAAAATCTTAATCTAAGAAATGGGTTAATATTATACTTAATATAGTGCTTCACGTGATGTTCTTCACAATTTTGTAAGATGGGTCATATCCCTATTTCACAAATGAGGACATAGAAGCTAAAAAAATCTAGTTACCTATCTGTCAACTAGCAAGTGTCAGAGGAAAATTTAATCCAGTTCTCTTAAATATAAATACAGGGGTTGCTCTGTTCCTCTATCCTCTTATAAGCAGCCAGAGAGAGCTACCTGAGACAGTCTGGGTTTAGTTCCAGAATAAGCCCGGTTGTTATCTTTGTAGGTAGTAGGAGGATCTGGCTTTCTTTCTAAGGTCCTGGATAGCTCCAATGGAGGATCAAAATGTTTGTGTTCTGCTGTAGTTTTTGGTGTGCATATTGCAAGCCCTATATTACCTACTCCCAAGGGAAGCCCAAACATCCTTTCAAGAAGCACATTCATTGGACTCATCAAGCAGGAATCGTGCCAATTGGCATTTCCAGTTCATTTCAATAAATATTTTTGAGCATCTACTCTAATGTAATAATTATAACAATGCCAATAATAATAAATATAAACAGTGTTTTTATATTTTAAGGTTTGTAAAGCACTTTACAAAGAAACACATTTGGTCTTCATAACAATCCTGGGAAGTAGGGGCTATTGTTATCCTGAGTTCACAAATGAAGGAACTGAAGATGGAAGATTAGGTTACTTATGGCAGGGTCAAATGACTACTAAATGTCTGAGGCAAAAACTGAGCCTCAGATCTTCCTGACTCCAACTCTACTATCCTTAATACTGACTCTAAATTGAAGGGCACAGAAGGGAATGGAAAGGACAGATATTGGCCCTGATTTCAAAGAGCTTGCCATCAATTAAAAGAGAAGAGACAAATACAAAAAGAATTATAATCACAGGAAAAACCTATCATAAAAGAGGGATGAATAATAGAGCCATAACAAGGATGGGGTAACTAGGGCTTTGACCTGGGGTGTAAAATTTAGAGGGTGTTGACAGTATTTGCACTATAAAAAGAACGAAATGTACACATCTATAAAAATAATGGAAGAATATAATGCTGAGTTAGCAAAAGCAATTCATTAAAATTTGAAGCTAGCAGATAAGCTCCTACCTGAAGGCCAGCATTCCTAGTTTTGACTCTGATGAACAAAATAGTATTGGAGGGTGGTGGGGTTCAGTGGAGAGAAAGATAACATCTGGTGGAGGAGATTTGTAATACTTTAAAATTAAAGCAGTATTTTAGCTGGAACCAATAGGTTAAGTAGAATTTTGACAACCAGCAATAGGCATGAGGAAGTAAATGAGCCAAGAGTTTGAGAATATTGGGGGATTTATGTATAGTAGATACCATTTGCCAGAAGTATGAGGATATGTGTAGAGGATAATGGTAGATAATTCTGGAAAAATTTTGATTGAAGTCATATTGTAGAGTCATGGGATCACAGAATTACCATATTAGAGTTGGAAGAGACTCTAGAAGAATATCTAGTCCAATTCCTTCAAAATAGAACAAAATAAAGCTCAGACAGGTTAAGTAAATTTGGCCAACATCACACAAGTGGTAAATGTCCTTATATGTCAAAATAAGACAATTAGAGTACTTGGGCTGTAGTGTGAGTCTACGTAGCACTGGTAGATCTTGCCATGATTTTAAAGTACCCTTTCTCCTTCTTGGAAAGCTCATCCTGAGCTTCAGGGACCAGAAAAGTGAGGTGTTTAGATGCCCCTACTGAGAAAAATCCATCTGATGAATCTCCCTGGACAGTTCTAGATTCTAGGGATCATATCTTTATGAGAGATTTGCTCTCAAGCTCCACCAAGAATTCCCATCTATTTGGATGGAGGGAGGTCAGCTCAGGACAAGACTTAAATGTGACTCCCTAGAAATTTCCCCTAAATACAACCGAATCATAGGGAGGGAATCTCATCAGGCTAGAACAAAGAACATGAAATTTGATAAGCATAAATGTAAAGTTATGTTTTGGAGTATAAAAAAAATTCCAAATAGAGGCTAGAGGAGGTTTGATGAACCAGAGATTCATGAGAAAAGGATCAAGGATGGACTGCAAGTCATAATACATCAATAGTGTGGCCTGGCAAACCAAAACCAAACCAAAACAAACATAAAAAACCTTGCTCTGTCTAGATTATATAGAGCAGAACATCAGAAAGAAGGAGAACAATAGCTACACTAATCTCTACTCTGGATAGCTCATCTCTAGAGAATTGGGATCAATTCTGAAAGTCACATTTCAGGAAGAACAGTGGCAATCTGAAGCAAGTCCAGGTGTGGAAACTAATAGGGTTGCAAAACATTTCACAACATAAGGATCTGCCTTTGTCATTATCTGTGTGACCTTGGATCAATCACTTTGCCACCAAGAGAATAAGGGAGTTGAAATTCAGTTCCAATTGATCAATGATGGACAGAATCAGCCACACCCCGAGAAGAAACACTGGGAAATGAGTGTAAACTGTTTGTATTTTTGTTTTACTTGCCAGGTTATTTTTACCTTCTGAATCCAATTCTTTCTGTGCAACAAGAAATTTGTTTCTGAACACATATATTGTATCTAGGATATACTATAACACATTTAACATGTATGGGACTGCCTGCCATCTAGGGGAGGAGGTGGAGGGAAGGAGGGGAAAATTCGGAACAGAAGTGAGTGCAAGGGATAAAGTTGTAAAAAATTACCCATGCATATGTACTGTCAAAAAAAAGTTATAATTATAAAATTAATTAAAAAAAAGAAAAAAAGACAATAAGGGAGTTGAGCATAATTATCTGTAGGGCCTCTTTCAACTCTAAATCCAGACTCCTGTGATTAATAAATGATTATTGACTGGATGACAATTGTCTTATGAAGTGGAGATATTTAACCTGGAGAAGAGAAGTAATTAAAGTGCTATTACACAGAAAGGGAGATTAACTTTAAAAAGTATGATGGCTGGACAGTGCAGTAGATAGAGCACTGAACCTAGAATCAGAAACACCTGAGTTCAAATCCAGCTTCAGACACTTATTAGCTGTGTGGCCTTGGGTAACCCATTTAATCCTGTTTTCCTCAGATTCTTAATCTGTAAAATGAAAAGCCATTTCAGAATATTTACCAAGAAAATCCCAAATTGACAACCCACTTAACTCTGTTTTCCTCAGTTTCCCTATCTGTAAAATGGCAAGCCACTTCAGGATATTTGCCAAGACAACCCCAAATTGGCAACCCATTTTACAGATAAGGCAGCATAGTTCAATAATATTGCTCTAAAGTGAGAAGCTCTGGGCTCAAACCCTGCCTCTGATAATCATCATATTATTACATATAATTATTTATCCATTATATACAAAACAAATTATATGAACTTGGGCAAGTAACTTCATCTCCCTGGGTCTCAGAGTCTTCACAGAGTAAAATGAGTTGGTTGGACTCTGGCCTCTGAGAGTCCTTCCAAGCCACTCTCTGTTACTCAGAGGAATCGGGAGGAGGAGTGAGCTCAGAGCAGCCAGGAGATAGGTTACTGCTGCCCTCTGCTGGCCCCAGGCAAGCCTATACCCAACTCCACCCCACCCCTCAGCCCCCTCCAACCTGGCTCTCCATCAGTGAGCCCAGGCTGCCCCAGAGTCCTGCCTCGATGCATCAGGGCAGAAGAAGAGCTAATCTGACCAACAGGTCTTTGTAATTAAACAAAGGGCACTGATTGAGTTGTTTGTTTGCTGAGTCTAGCTCTGTAATAGGAGCTAGGAAGTTGCCCGGTATCCCAAAAGAGATTGAGGCAGCATCAGAACACTGAGACTCCTTCTTCTGTCAGTGATCTTGGATGTAACTTTCTCCTAAGGGCATTAGAGACAAGTTCGAGACTCACCAGCATCTGTGCAATGAAATGTGAGCTCCCTGAGGGCAGAGGATATTTCATCCTTGGTTTTGAGCATCCAGTATCTGGCCCAATGCCTATCACATACTGATGGGGAGGAAACCTGGACCTGTGATTTCAGGGATGTAGGGAGCTTCCAGGTCTTCTTGCCTTCAAGCCCAGTCCTCTAGTCCATTTCACAAAGGAGTCATTTTATGTGGTTTTACGGAATTGATTTTTAATGCTTAAGAATGAGTATTAAACATTAAGCTAAGAGTCTGACAAAAGTAGGCACAAATAAAGAAGAAGCAACATGACACTATGAGACAAAGGTTGGATTTGGAGCCTGTATTCTAATCCTGACTGCAGCTTGCTACCTGTATGCAAGCCACTTAATCCGTCCTATGCTACTATAAAATGAGAGGATTTGACATAGTGACCTCCTGGATGCTGTTGAGCTGCACGTGGATGTTCCTATGACCTCACATTTTAGGTCCTTCCCTAATTTTTCCTTCGGTGTTTGGAAATCAGCAAGAAAACTGGAATGGAAAAATAGCAGGGCTAAACTAATAGATAAGGGCTAATATATGTCAAAAGCATTTGCAAGTTTGCAAAACACTTTGCATCTATTAACTCATGTAGTGGACAACTTCACTACTAAGATGACACTACTTAATATTTGGGAATTATTTTGTTCTGACTATATAATTGTTTGTGTAGAAATCTGGTTTTCCTCATATGGCAAATGAGGGGGATGGGCTAATAACCTTTGAAGGTCCTTTATGATGAAAGTGGTATTGGTGCCGATCCTTTTTTTAAAGTAACTTTTTTAGAGTTTTGTCCCTAGTGCCCATGGCACTGTCAAATGGTCCAACATCAGAAACTAATATGAATTTATCACTGGAAATGAGAGTAAAAAGAGGCATCACTACACTTTTTGATACTACATATCCTAAGGACCATGGGACTTTTCCATCTTATTTGTAGCTGAACCTTCTATATGCATTGTCTTTTCTATTAAGGAGCAGAGAATCTTGAGAGCAGGCACTGCCTCACTTTCCTACTTGTCATCTCCAGAACTTAGCACAGTGTTTCATAATAAGTGCCTAATGGATGATTTATTCATTCATTCACTCATTTCTGGTAGAGCCTAGTAAGCACTTAACAAATACTTAATTCATTCATAACTGGTAGAGCACATTAAGTACTTTACAAATGCTTCATTCATTCATAACTTGAAGTCAGCATTTAATTCAGTCTTAGTTTATTCATTAATAACTGGTAGAACATATCAGATATTTATTCTTAACAATGAGCAACAACCATAAATCAGGACCTCTGTATGTCACTAGGAATCAGGGATATAGGAGAAAACAAATTAGGCAATTAAATAGTAAAGGAATTTAGCATATATTTATACATATGAATGTTGTATAATACAGAATACATATAATATGTAATTTGTTTTAAGAATATTAGCATGACATGGTAGATAAAGAGCTGGCTTTCAAGCCAAAAAAGGGTTCTGTGAAACTTGCCTCTGATAAGCAATGACTGTGGCCCCAGGCAAGCTATTTACCCTTGGGGTGTTCTAGGCCAAAGCTTCTTAAACTGAATGAGGGTCATAACATTATGGCTTATTATCAGTATAAGTCTGATTTGTATACTTGTTTCATATATCTATACATCCAGGGTCATGTAAAATTTCGTGGATGAAAAGAGGTCACTAGTAGAAAAAATTTAAGAAGTCCTGCTTTAGCCAACTCTCTTACACTTGTCAAGAAGGAGCCAACATAAACTGCGTGGTTAGGAGTTGACATTTTCTTATACCAATGAAATTACACCATCCCTTATAATAAAATAAGACAATATGTTTATACACTGTGTGCTTGTATAAATCCATATGTCTGGGATTTCATTGCTAGAAGACGTGTAAAGATACAACTCAGAGCATCTTCATGAGCTGCCTGGCCCTAAGGGAGTAAATGATTTGCCAGGTCATACATTTATCAGCTGCAGGACTTGGATGCAGGTTTTCTAAGCTATTTATTATTCCATGCCTTTGTGACAGAGAGACAGATAGACAGAAAGACAGACAGACAGATAAAGAGACAGAGACAGACAGACAGAGAAAGAGAAACAGAAAACAAAGATCAAAGAAAGAAGCAGACACAGAAAATGGCACAAAGAGATAGTGAAATATTAAGTAATAAGCTATGTAACATTGCAGCTGGAATATTTGACTGAGCAAAAAAAAAAATTAAACTCAGGAAGACAATTAATTCTTCCTGATTCCAGGCCCAACTCCTCATCTACTCCATTATTCAGAGTAAAAGCTCCTGCAACCAAATCCACCTAAAAGACTTAGTCAATAATTGTGTGATTAATGAGAAGTCTCCATTTAAGTCTCAAAACTTAGCCACAATAGCTTGGTTGTGATTATTGGCAGATAGAGCTTCCACCCTGATGTATAAACTATATTATTAGCTCAATAACTCCTCTAGTTGCTATAGGCTTTACAAAGCATTTACTTCACAATAACCCTACTAGTTAGGTAGCAAAAGTACTATGATTCCCACCACAGAAAAGCCTGGCCTTGTAGTTGTATAAGTAGGAAATATCACAGCCAAACTACAAAGCCAAGACTTCAGACCAGAGCTTTCCACCACACCATATGACCTCTCAATTTTCTATTCCTTTTCTTCTCTCCATCCTTCCCATTGTCTTTCAAGTAATCCCAATATATTGAAGAAATATACAGGAGCAGAACAGGGGAATTAGCATTTAAAGCTTAAATCTGTTCTAGCTCTTCTTCCTTAATGGGAAGGAATCATGTCACATGTTGATTAGTAGAAACATTCCATTCCAGTGAATTGCAGGTTTGGAAGGACATGTTCTTTTAGACACAATAAAATGGAATCTTGTCTCCACATCTGGAGCTCAGTAGAAAAATTACCTTAATTAAACACAGTGGAATTGAGTCTTATTGCTCACCACATGGAATGATCATTTGCCTCTGTGGATCAAGTCTGACATTTCAACAAAGCCATTTCCTATTGGCACATGCTCACGTGTCTTTCTTTCTTTCTTTCTTTCTTTCTTCCTTCCTTCCTTCCTTCCTTCCTTCCTACCTTCGTAACTTCCTTCCTTCCTTCCTTCCTTCCTTCCTTCCTTCCTTCCTTCCTTCCTTCCTTCCTTCCTTCCTTCCTTCCTTCCTTCCTTCCTTCCTTCCTTTCTTTCTTTCTTTCTTTCTTTCTTTCTTTCTTTCTTTCCTTCTTTCTTTTCTTTCTTTTTTCCCCCAGCATCACGTTTGGATATAGGGTCTCCAAACAAGAAGGAGTAATGTAAGGCTAAAACAACCAATTGAATTTTGAGAGGTGAGGAAAATTAATTAAGCATTTTGTTTAGTCTACATGACTACACACTACTACATCCACTGGTAAGTGTTGTCCTGAACTCCATGTTGACTGAATTAACTTATGTTTTGTGTCACGTAGACAGATTTAGATTCAGGTAATAACAATTATACATGGTAGGAGGGACATTTAAAGTTCATTATGATGGACTTATTCTGCCAATATAGACTTTGTCAAGAAAAAAATCCATAATCTTGGGAAATGGATTGTTTTTCTTGGCCTATGGGTCTATTCCAAGAATTAGATGAGGAACTGAAGTGATCAACCAAGTGTGCTCCAAGCTGAATGAAGGACTCGATTTCATCAGTAGCAAGCTTGCCAAAGCTAGAATGGCAGGAAGAAAGGATTGTCCATTGAGCATATAATCACGTCAAGCTATAACTCTCTGGGGATCCTGTATTTTAAGCACTAATAATTGTTTTTTTTTTTCAAGACTGGTAATAAAAGTTTAGATTGCATTGAATAATGTTCATAGCTTGGAGAATCAAGATATGAGAGATGGTAGGAGTCATTCTGCCTGTGAAGAAAAAAAATTTGCCCATGTGAGCAGGAATTAAAGAACCCCAATGACCTAGGCAATAGAAAGTCGACAAACACAGAGAACTGCATCCTTAAAATGTCCTCCTGGGTGCTTTTTTCTTCTCTATTGATTTTCCAGATCTAACCTCATTCTAGAGAAAAAAAACCAACTTGGAGGTACCCCTTTGCCCTGAGTGTCCAGGGAAAAAGATGCAAGTCTCTAGAGAGATAGAAGGGAGCTATTAATAAGACATATAGGGAGAAGGGGAGAGAAAAGGAGTGAAGGAGAGAGAGAGAGAGAGAGAGAGAGAGAGAGAGAGAGAGAGAGAGAGAGAGAGAGAGAGAGAGAGAGAGAGAGAGAGAGAGAGAGGAGAGAGATATATATGTCCGAGGAACTCATCAATCATGCAGAATTTTTTTTAAATGCCAATAGGCTAGGATCTTTGGGATATGCCCATGATCATCCAGATGTAGCTATAAAGGGATAGCTAGGTGGTACAATGGATAGAGCACTAGCCTTAAAAGTTCAAATGCAGCGTCAGATTACTAGCTGTGTGACCTGTGGCAAGTCAACTCAGACTGCCTAAAATCCTTTCAAATTTCTCCTTCATTATTCCCAATCCCTATACAAATTTAACCTAATATTTTGTTTGTATATAGATATTTGATGTTATTTCCTCCATTAGACTTCGAGTCCTTGGAAACAGGGATTGTTTTTTTGGTTTTTTGTTGTTGTTATTGTTGTGGTGGTGGGTTTTTTTTTTTTTGCCTTCCCCTCACAGAATCAGACAAATATAATCACCAAATAAACAAGAAAGAAACTAGGGAGGTTAACAGAATCCTAGAAAACCAAGATATGATAGACTCTGGAAAAAATTTAACAGGGACAGAAACAAATACACATTTTTCTTAGCAATACATGGCACCTACACAAAACTGATCATCTGTTATGGCATGAATACCTCACAATCAAGTGCAGCAATACAGAAATAGTAAATGCTTCCTTTTCAAACCACAAAGCAATAAAAAATATATTCAATAAAGGGGTAGGGAAAGCTAGACTAAAAGCCAATTGGAAATTAAAGAATCTAATTATAAAAATTAATAAGTCAGATAACAAATTAAAGAAACAATCCCTAATTTCATGGAAGAGAGTGACAATAATGAGATAACATACCAAAACCTATGCGATGCAGCCAAAGCAGTTCTTACAGGAAATTTTATATCTCTAAATAGATACAAGAATAAAATGGAGAAAAAGCAGATGAATAAATTGGGTATACAACTTTAAAAGCTGGAAAAAAAACAAATTAAAAACCCCCAATTAAATGCCAAATCTGAAGCTTAAAGGAGAGATTAATAAAATTGAAATTAAAAAAAAAAAAACTATTGAACTAATAAATAAAACTAAAGAGTCAGTTTTATGAAAAACAACAACAAAATAGATAAACCTTTGGTTATTTTGATTAGAAAATGAAAAGAAAAAAATCATAAACATCAATAATGAAAAGTTTGAACTTACCACCAATGAAAATGAAATTAAAGTAATAATTAGGAGCTATTTTGCCCAAATATATGGCAGTAAATCTGATAATCTAACCAAAATGGATGTATATTTACAAAACTATAAATTTCTCAGATTAACAGAAGAAGAAATAAATTGCTTAAATAGTCCCATTTTAGAAAAAGAAAATAAGCAAACCATAAATGAATCCCCTAAGAAAAAATTTCCAGGGCCAGATGGATTCACAAGCGAATTCAACCAAATATTTAAAGAACAATTACTTCCAACACTATGTAAATTATTTGGGGAAATAAGTAAAGAAGGAGTTCTATTACATTCCTTTTATGATACTATTATGGTGCTGATACCTTAACCAGGAAGAGCCAAAACAGGGGGGAAAAATTAGAGACCAATCTCCCTAATGAATATTGATGCAAAAATTTTAAATAAAATATTAACAAAGAGATTACCACAATTTGTCAGCAGGATAATACACTATGACCAAGTGGGATTTATACAAAGCTGGTTCAATACCAGGAAAATTATTGTATTCTGATGGAAGTGGATATCTTCGACAAAGAGAAGATCTAATTCAGTTCCAATTGATCGATGCTGGACAGAACCAGCTACACCCAGAGAAGGAACACTGGGAAATGAGTGTGAACTGTTTGCATTTTTATTCTCTTTCCCAGGTTATTTTTACCTTCTGAATCCAATTCTTCCTGTGCAACAAGAGAATTGTTCTATTCTCTCATACATATATTGTATCTAGGACATACTATAACATATTTAACATGTATAAGACTGCCTGCCATCTAAGGGAGGGGGTAAAGGGAGGGATAGGAAAAGTCAGGACAGAAGTGAGTGCAAGGGATAATGTTATAAAAAAAATTACTCATGCATATGTACTGTAAATAAAAAGTTATCAAAAAATCAGGAAAATTATTACTATAATCAACTATATCAATAACAAAACCAACAGAAATCATATGATGATCTCGGTAGATGCAGAAAAATCTTGTGACAGAATACAGCACCCATTCCTATTAAAAACGCTAAAGAGCATAAGAATTAAGGGAACTTTCCTTAAAGTAATAAGCAGTATCTACCTAAAACCAACAGCAAGCATTATTTGTAATGGAGACAAGCTGGATGCATTCCCAATAAGATCAGGGATGAAAGAAATCCTTTATCCCATTATCACCACTATTATTCAACATTGTACTAGAAATGTTGGCTTTAGCAATAAGAAAATAAAAAGAAATTAAAGGAATTAGAATAGGCAATGAGGAAATAAAACTCTTACTCTTTATAGATGATATGATGATATACTTAGAGAATTCTAAAAAAATCATCCAAAAAAACTACTCAAAAGCAATTCACAAAACCAAGATATAGATATAGATATATAGATATCTATATATATCTTGTATATATTGTATATATATATATTTGTATATATTGCATATATATATTGTATATATTGTATATATATAGTATATATTGTATATATATATATATATATATATATCTTGTATATGTGTGTGTACATATATATATACAATTACAAAACACTACAAATAAAGTCAGACCTAAACAATTGAAAAAAATATTAATTGCTCATGGATAGGCCAAACTAATATAAGGAAAATGACAATTCTGCCTAAATTGGTCTACTTATTAAGTGCCATATCAATCAAACTGCCAAAAAAACGTATTTTATAGAACTAGAAAAAATGATAACAAAATTCATCTGGAAGAACAAAAGGTCAAGGATATCAAGGGAATTAATGAAAAAAAAAATACAAAGGATGGTGGCTTAGCAGTACCAGACCTAAAACTATATTATAAAGCAGCAGTCATCAAAACTATTTGGTATTCAATAAGAAATAAAGTGGTGGGTCAGTGGAATAAATTAGATACACATGACACAATAATCAAGGACTATATTGATCCAGTATTTGATAAACATCTAAATTCCAGCTTCTGGAATAAGAACTCATTTTTTACAAAAATTGTTAGGAAAACTGGAAAATAATATATCAGAAAGTCAGCAAAGATCTACATATCCATACCAAAATAAGGTCAAAATGGCTCATCATTTGGGGCATAAAGGATGATACCATAAACAAATTAGGAGAGCAAGTGATAATTTACCCATCAGATCTTTGGAAAAGGGATGAATTTATGACCAAAGAAAAACTAGAATTAAATTATGAAAGACAAATTGGACAACTTTGATAACATTAGATTAAAAAGATTTTAAACAAAACCCAACAGAAACAAGATTAAAAGGAAAGTACAAAGATGGGGGGGAATATTTACAGCCCGTGTTTCTGACAAAGGTTTCATTTCTAACATATATAAAGAACTGTGTCAAATTTATAAGAATACAAGTAAATCCCCAATTGATAAATGGTTAAAAATATGAACAGAAAACATGTTTGGTTGCTGAAACATTTGATTGATGTAGTAGGTGAATTGTTCTCAGTAATATTTCAAGGATTGAGAAATGCTGTATAAAAAATGTTCTGATTTTCAAAAAAAAATTGACAAGATTAGAATATAAAAATGGTAAGCCAGTAGTTTTATTTTATTCCTAGTAAAATCCTGTACTATATTATCAAAAGTATATTTTGGGGGTATTTAGAAAGGACATCAGTAATCACTAAAATCCAGGAACATTCTGTGAGTACATCATGCAAGAATAATCTCATTTCCCTTGTTGGCATGTTTACCAGGCCAGCCTATTAGGGAATAAATATTGGAGTATATATAGAATTTAGCAAAGCATCTAATAAAACTTCTAAAACTATTCTTTAGGACCTTGTTAGATAGATCAGGAACTGTTGGAATGACAAAATCCAAAGAATAGTCATCAATGATTTAATATTAATAATTAATATGGCACCTTGTGCCATACGAATTTTCTTTGGCCTTTAGCTGACTTGAGTGAGATCATAAAAAGTGTAAATATTGTGTATATGAATGAGAAAGCTGGGGAAAATAAACTAAGATGTCAATGATGAAATCAGGATTCAGAACAATCTTGACAGGCCAGAACTAAAGGCCAAATGTAATTAACCAAATTAATCAGGATAAATGTACTTGGATTCAAAAAAATAAACTTTTCAAGAACACAAATGAAAAACATACATTTCGGTAAAAAGTTTCTGGGGGTTTGGGTAGACAAAAGTTCAGGATGAATCAACAGTGTGACATGATGGTCCAAAAAAACTAATGGGATCTGAATCTACATTGGAGTAGATACTTATTTATTTGTAACTTTCTCCAAACATCTCATAAGCTGGGACAAGGTGTTCAGTTCTGTAAATCATATTTAGGAAAGATATAGACAATATGGGATGTATCCAGAAAAAAGAATAGGGAATTAAGAGGACAGGAGACCATACTACATAAAAATAAGTTAAAGGATTTGGGGTAGGAAGGAGTTTAGCATATCAAAGAGAAGACTTAAGAAAGAACTTAAGTATGTGCCTTCAAGTATGTGAAAGTCTGTCACACGGAAGAGGGAGAATTCTAGCCTTCTTTTTTGACATCAAAAAGAAGAGCTAGAAGAAGTGGGTACAAGTCACAGTACCAAATTTCAACTAGATAGTAAGGGGAGAGGAGAATTTCCAAACATTTAGAACTATCCCAAAGTAGAATAAGCTGTTTCAATAAGAGATGACTTAAAAGATCTCAATGGAGATCTTCAAAAAGAGTCCAGATCACACTACTTTATGGGGATGCTGGTTGGGCCCAGGTTTGACTTGAAGACTTCTCTTATGGTGGTGATTGTTTTTGCTGCCTCTACTGTTGTTATTCAATAGTTTTCAGTTGTGTCTGACTTTTTTCTTGGCAATGATTTAGGAGTGGTTTGCCATTTCCATCTCTAGCTCTTTTACACATGAGAAAACTCCAGAGTCGCACAGCTAATTTAAGTGTCTGGGGACTTGAACTCAGGAAGATGAGATTTCTTGACTGTACCACCTAGTTGCCCCTGTCTCTTCCAAATTTTAAATTCTGATTCTGTTACTTTCTAACTACTCAGACCACTTGCTTGTGTTAAATGGTAAGAGCTGTTCCTGTAAAACTTGATGGAATCTCTTTGGCTCTCAACTTTTGGTCAACTACAAATAACTACTCATTCTAGGGCCTCTTACTTTTCTCCATGACTGCTTGAATCTTGATGCTTGCATACTTCCAAGGCTTTTTTTGACTACTTGGCTTTCTGGCCCCCTCCTAGCTCATCCTGATATTCCACAAGCTTGACATTCCCTAATTTTAGATTTTTTTCTATAAAGTCTTAATATCTACTTAATTTAATTCAACAAAAATGTATTGAGAATTTATGATAATATAAAATCACTTTTAGAACTGGAAAAGAGTCCATCAGAGTATCACCTTTTACAGATGAGGACATTGAGGGATGGAATGAAGTCACTTTCCAAAGATAACATGACAAGTAAGTGTCTAAGGCAAGACAGGGGTCTTGAACTCAGGTATTCCTAAAACTAAGCCCAATGTCTTGTCCCATCCGCTGTGCTATCTTGCTTATTTCATATGTTCTTCCTTATGTGAGAATCAATATTACTGAATCTTTGCCTCCTAAAACATCCTACCCTTTATAAAGATCATATTCAGAAGAATAAAGAGGGAGTAATAGCAAATAGTAAGAACTGGAAAGATCTATGGTGGTCTCGATTTGAACACTCCCTCCACTGACAAACATTGTGTATCACATTGTGGCAAAAAAATAAATGGAGTGATAATGAAAAGTCTACTAAAACAAATGACAGTCACTGAATCCATTATAAAATTACCCTCAAACCTTTTTTCTAAATTCATAGGATCTGTGAGTACTCATGCTCTGAAATAGTCTTTGAGAAGGTAGGATCAGTGCCTTTCCTAGAAAAGTTAGAAGAGAATTATAGAATTCACAAAAGGTTTACACACACACACACACACACACACACACACACACACACACACACATTAGAGGAGAGATCAAAACTCAGATCCTCTGATTTTACTACCTTTCCAGACCATCTCTTGGTTGGTGGTATATTGGAGGCAATTTATGGATTAGAGAGTTTGCCTTCTATTGGTTGAGGAGGATCATTCAGCAACAGTAGAATGCTCTTACAAATTGAAAACAACCGAATCAGAGTAAGGATCCAGCTGGTTATTTTTGTCATCTTAATGATCAAATTAGATGATTCAGTCCACCAAGCTAATAGACTGTCCCACAATCCATCCTGAATTAGGGATCTGCAGTGCCTCAGCTCTTGTTTATTCTTGTATCAGATGTTCATTATATAGAGGGGGCTCACCAGGTACTCACTTGGCCATCACCGCTTTTCAGGAGCAATAAACTATTTCAATCCATATTGTTTTCCTTTGTTGGAAACACTATTTCAATATGTTAAGAAACATTGCTTCTAAAATAAAAGGAGAAAAATCTCTTGCGAGCTAGAGATGCTGTATTAGGAAGTAGCTCTTGGACCAAGCCAGCCAATTCCACTTTAAAGGTGAACCACATTATTTTAAATTAAACAAATGTTTATGGCAAAGATCAGACATTACTCATACAGAGAATCCCTTGAATAGTCCAATATTACAAAGAAGAATGGAAATATAATGGAGGGGAAGATCAACTCTTCTCTGATTCTCTTGCCAAACCAGGAACCAATTCATGACATGATATGCAATTAGAAGATGAGCTCATTACAAGCAGAAATCTCTAGCTCTGAACTTGAGTTCTGGCAAGAAAAAAGACTTTTGTTTATTACTCATTAGACCTTCTCAGAGATATTCAGCTAAAACATCCAATCAGATTATATCTCTAAAGATGTGATCACATTGGATTCTCACAAAAACTTTGAGGAAATGCTAATGTTGTCATATTCATTTTGAAAATAGGAAAACTGAGTTTCAGAGAGATTATATGACTTGTCAATTTTTCACAGTGATAAGTAACAGAACAAAGTATTTCATCCATCATAGGTTTAGATCTCTATGGAATCTTAAACTTCATCCAGTCCAGGAGTACTATACATTTTTGTATATCTTAAGCCCCTTTGATGGTTTAGTAAGGTCTGGAGAACCCTTCTCCAAATCATATTTTTCAATAATTGGAGAGTATGCTAAAAGTGGAATTTTATTGCTTTCAATTTCAAAGGATCTTTGGGGCTTCATAAATCTAAGATTAAGAACCCTGATCTAAACTAACCCTTTCTTTTTACAGATGAAAACACTGAGTCCTCTGTGGGGAACAGAGGTTAAGTGATTTACCTAATGTCACACATACAATCAACAACAGAGTCAATATTTAAACCAAGTTGGCTGCCTTCAAATCCATTTCAGTCAAATCCAATTCTCTTTTACTCTGGACCATAATCTTCCCAATGGCAGAAATAACAATAGCAATAATGACTTACGTTTATATTGTACTTTAAAGTGTGCTAGAGATATTCAAGAAGAGACTGGATAGCTAAGGAGGCAGTGCTATAGTGAAAAGAATCCTGGCTCTTGAATTGGGATAAAACATTGTCTCTGACTCTTTGAGTCAACAAGCATTTTAGGCCTTGAAATCTAATTGCCTTTTTTGAGCTTTAACCTGTTCCACTTTTGTGATCCAAATCCAGCATCCTCAGTTTCCTGTTCTGCACAATTACAGGGAGAGTTCTGCCTTAAATATATGTCAAATTTAACTACACTACAGATCTTGCTTTCAATCAGAGATTCTATTGCATAATTAATTGTCATAGAGATGCAATTAAATTAGAATAATAGGATTGGAGCAAGAACAATAGGGAAGAGAAAAATCAGTCTATTTTATAATCACTAGAATTTTTTGTCCTAAGTCTCAGAAATCATCATCTTGCTCAGTCCCATCAAAACCATCCTAAGGATATTCCACCTTCAAAGAAGATGACTCTAAGACTTTGATGATCTAGCTGCAAGCAGTTTGGCAGTGTTTGGGTGGAGAAACACGTGTGTATGTGTGTATATATATATGTGTGTGTGTGTGTGTGTGTGCATGTATATGTGCACACATGGGTGTGCGATTGTGCACACACCTGTATGTGTGAATTTCATTCAAGATAAAGCACCACCCTTTCCACTGACTGTCACAAATTTGGGCTTCCTCCCACCATATCAGCAACTTTCCTCTCATGGAGTTAATTTTTCCCAGAAAGAAACATGACACTGACTTTGCAGTCTCCTGCAAAAATGGCACATAGCTTGACTTACAAAAATAGCATCATCTCTGGCCCCTAATTTCCCAATTCCCCAACACACCCACACACAGACCTCAAGGTGAAATAAAAAGAATTTCCCTCTTTGGAAAACCAGCCCTCAGGAGCCATGCCTGACTTTCATGAGCATTTTTCCAGCCAGGACTCACTTTGGAGGTTGTATCTAAGTGAATGACTCCAGCTGAGAGAACAGGACTCTGGGGCCAAGGGTTGGAGCTGCAAAGGTTCCTGCCACAGTTTAAAGTGTTACATTTAATGACTTTAGAAATGAGTTTCACACTTTTCAACCCAAAGGACCACTTGCTGCTCCAAGCAAGTGCCAACCTTTTACTTGTTAGACATTTAAGATGCCCACCCATTAGTCTCCAGTAGGGCAACAAGGGTGGTCTTTATGAATGTGAGGAAGAATAGTTTTTTCAGTGTTATAATTTAGAAAGTATGCTATTTGAAGTCCTGTGTTAAAATCCTGATTTGCTTCCTGTACTTACTGCCAGTGTGACCTTGGGCAAGATCCTTCATCTGTCTTAGACTCAGTTCTTTAATCCTTTCTTCCCCAAGCCTGGAAGAGAGCTCCTCCTCACCTCTGCCTGTTAATGCTCTGAGCTTCTAAGATAAAGCAGCATCTCCATCAAGCGCCAACATATAATCTCTCTGAAATTCAGTTTTCCTATTTTCAAAATGAATATGACAACATTAGCATTTCCTCAAAGTTTTTGTGAGAATCCAATGTGATCACATCTTTAGAGATATAATCTGATTGGATGTTTTAGCTGACTATTGTGTTCTCCCTGACCAGTTGTCACTGCCGTCTCGCATCATCCCCCAAACTACTCTGTGGAAATTTTGAATTTAGTTTCTAATCTAGGAACATACTGTTCCCTTCCCTCAAATGTTATAAGCTCTTTAAAAGCAGAGATCATTTTGCTTTTCTCTGTTTTTTAGCTTTATAATTCCAAGCAACCCCCAGCACTATGCCTGGTATATAGGAAAAGGAGAAGAGGAAGGAAGGAAGGAAGGAAGGAAGGAAGGAAGGAAGGAAGGAAGGAAGGAAGGAAGGAAGGAAGGAAGGAAGGAAGGAAGGAAGGAAGGAAGGAAGGAAGGAAGGAAGGAAGGAAGGGGAAGGGAAGGGAAGGAAGTAAGAAAGGAAGGAAGGAAGGGAAGGAAGGAAGGGAAGGAATGAGAGAAGGAAGGAAAGAAGGAAGGAAGGAAGGGGAAGGGAAGGAAGGAAGAAAGGAAGGAAGGAAGGGAAGGAAGGAAGGGAAGGAATGAGAGAAGGAAGGAAAGAAGGAAGGAAGGAAGGAAGGAAGGAAGGAAGGAAGGAAGGAAGGAAGGAAGGAAGGAAGGAAGGAAGGAAGGAAGGAAGGAAGGGGAAGGGAAGGGAAGGGAAGGAAGGAAGGAAGGAAGGAAGGAAAGGGAAGGGAAGGAAGGAAGGAAAGGAAGGGAAGGAAGGAAAGGAAGGAAAGAAGGAAGAAAGGAAGGAAGGAAGGAAGGAAGGAAGGAAGGAAGGAAGGAAGGAAGGAAGGAAGGGAAGGAATGAGAGAAGGAAGGAAAGAAGGAAGGAAGGAAAGGAAGGAAGGAAGGAAGGAAGGAAAGGAAGGGAAGGAAGGGAAGGAAGAGAAGGAAGAAGGGAAGGAAGGAAACAAGGAAAGAAGGAAGGAAGGAAGGAAGGAAGGAAGGAAGGAAGGAAGGAAGGAAGGAAGGAAGGAAGGAAGGAAGGAAGGAAGGAAGGAAGGAGAAGGGAAGGGAAGGAAGGAAGAAAGAAAGGAAGGAAGGAAGGAAGGAAGGAAAGAAGGAAGGAAGGAAGGAACGAAGGAACGAAGGAACGAAGGAACGAAGGAGGGAGGGAGGATTCTGAATGGCATGCTCAAAGCTACAAGATGCTAAAAGATCAAAAGGTAGATTTCCAGGGCTTTGAGTCAATCTCAGTACAGGATCTGTGTGTGTGTGGGGGGGGGAATAAACAAAAATCACCTCGGTATCAATGGAAGTATCATAGTGAGTTTTCTGGATTGGATTTGTGATTTTTATCGGAACAAGGAATTCATGATTAGGCAACTCTTCCTACCAAGCAAATTACCATCTACTGTACATTTTATTGCTTTAGTTTTTTACCTAGCCTTAATCACTGAATTCATGTTTCCTCAAACTGAAACCTGGAAGAGACCTTAGCTTAAAAAGGCTAATGTATCCCACTACATCCAGCACTAATCATCCTGATTTACATCTTGCCATTGGACCCAGATGGCTCTGGAGGAGAAAATGAAGTTGGTGACTTTGCACTACCCTCCCTCACTTAAATCCAGTTGCTCTGCAAACCATGGCATCATCTTCCTGTTCTCTTGGTCCTCTTCCAGAACTAAGGACAAATAACAACAATCATACAGTGCTAGAGGATTAAGAAGTTAAATAATTTGCCCCCAGGGTAAAACATTCAGTGGTTTAATCCTAGGTTTTCCTGGCTCTGAGACTAGCTCTCTATCCATCATACCATGTTATATATTATATGTAAAAATAATAAATACATATATAAGTATATAAATCTATGCAGGAATATAATAGAAATATCTGACAATTCCAGGCACATATGAACACTGCTAAGAACATAGAGTTTGTTGTCCCTTTTTATTTATTTATTTTTAAAATTTTGTGTCCAAACCCAAACTTTAACAATTTTTTGCCAAGAGGAAGAGCATACCTTCACTATCATTTTTCTGAAGTCACAACTGATTTCTACATTGATTAGCATTCCTATATCTCTCAACATTATTGAATTACAATAATCATTGTGGAAATACACTTTCTTTCACTTTCCTTTGCATTTATGCATGAAAATCTTCCCAAGTTCCCTAGAAACATGTTCATTATTTCTTAAAGTGCTAAAATATATTCTACCATATTCAGATATAATAATATATAATAGCTATTTCAGTTATTTTTCATTTGACAGATACCAATCTTATTCCAGTTCTTTTGTTTTCACATATAATGAGGATAGAACATATCCTATGGAATATTCATGGAGCTGAGCTGAGATTCCATAGCTTCTGTGACCACAGGTTTAGCACTGAAGGATTTTGAGGTTATGCAATAATCCCTTGATCCTAATAACAGCAGCATGGGGAAGGGTCTTCATCAAAAAGAATTAGCCATTGAGCCTGAAAGAATAATCTAATTGGTAAACTCAAAGGATGAGGCAACTCTTACTATCTTCTAAATCTTATTATTATCTTGAAACTTTCTCCTGGGTGCCACAGAAAGGGAAGAGGACCTCCTCTTGTGCTTGGTCTACTCCTCTCTTAATCCTTCACCTTTTACAACTATAGCAGCAGTCCATCCATGGCTTCAGTGCTTGTCCTAAATAAGCTCTCTAGATAAGCCAGAACCTGGATGTATACTATAGAAATAAATCCCTTGATAATAGAGATTGTTCATTCTTTATATTTATACATCCCAGTCTAGCAACATGCCTGACATAAAGAGAACACTTAATAAATCTTAGTTGATTGAGTGATTGGTTGGTTGATTCTACTATTTGTTTCTTTCCCTACATATAAGAGACTGAACAGCAACCAAGAGAGATGGATTTTTCAGAGGTGTCTTTTTTAATGTAACACTAAATTGTTTTTAAAAATGATTGCACGTATGTTTGTGGCAGCCCTCTTTGTAGTGGCCAGAAACTGGAAACTAAGTGGATGCCCATCAGAAGGAAATGGCTGAATAAGTTATGGTATATTAATATTATGGAATATTATTGTTCTGTAAGAAACGACCAGCAGGATTATTTCAGAAAGGCCTGGAGAGACTTACAGGAGCTGATGCTGAGTGAAATGAGCAGAACCAGGAGATCATTATACATGACAACAACAATACTATATGATGATCAATTCTGATGGACGTGGCCATTTTCAACAATGAGATGAACCAAATCAGTTCCAATAGAACAGTAATGAACTGAACCAGCTACACCTAGCGAAAGAACTCTGGGAGATGACTATGAACCACCACATGGAATTCCCAATCCCTCTAATTTTGTCTGCCTGCATTTCTGACTTCCTTCACAGGCTAATTGTACACTATTTCAAAGTCTGATTCTTTTTGTACAGCAAAACAACTGTTTGAACATGTATCCATATATTGTATTTAGTTTATACTTTAACATATTTAACATGTTTTGGTCAACCTGCCATCTGGGGGGGGAGGAGGGGAAAAACTAGAACCAAAGGTTGGGCAATTGTCAATGTTGCAAAATTACCCATGCATATATCTGGTAAATAAAAACTATTAAAAAAAACTAAAAAAAAAAATGATTGCACTAAATCCAAGGTTCTACAAATGGCAAGTACATTTTATGTACTTCCCCTAGCTTCTCTAAAGTTTACCATTTTTTGCAGTCTTTGTCAATTTAATAAGTATGGAAAGAAACCTTAGAAATGTTATGATTTACATTTCTCTTATTCTTAAAGATCCAGAGCAGTCATTCAAATGGTTGATAGCTTTCAGTTCTTCTGAATACTGCTTGATCATACTTTCTGCCCATTCATTTATCTCTTGTTTACATAGATTTGCAAAACATTCTCTGTTTGCCTCAGATAGCAGATTTTAACTAGTTATTTGCCTTAAAGATTTTTTCTCATTAAAAAGGTTCTATTTTGTCCTTATTCTATTTACATTGATTTTATTTGTGAAGATTTTTTTCATCTTAACACAGAAATTAACTGCTTTAAATATTCTCATTTCTATCTCTAGTTTGAGTAAGAATATTTTCCCCTTCTTAACTGTATAAAATACCACCTTAATCCTGCTCTCTCTTTTTTTAAATGATGTGACCTCAGATCATGTTAAAATTGGTTGTAGCATATGATATTAGATAATGCTAACAGTTTAATTTTTGCTCAATTGCTTTACATTTTTCTCAGAAATTTTCAACAAATATGGAATTTCAAACATATTGATCACTATTTAATTTCAATATTGGGTTTCATTAAACATTGCTCTATTAAATTAGACAAAATATGTCATTCACAAACATGTGCTAATTGAGACTATAAAGGTCAAAAGAATTGCCAGTTGCCCATCATCTATCATGAAAATATCCATTGAAAAACATTCAATGAAAATGCCCTGTGTTTGTGAGTATATGTATAGAGGTAATATTAAAACATTACCTCTCAGGGTCACTAGGGAAACTAAAAAGACTGGTATTTCTGGGATAGAACCAAAAGAGAAGACACAGTTGCAGAAGCTACCACCAAATTTATGGGGAAAAGGCCATCCAAAATGAGCAACAGTCCGGACATGTATCTGAGCCCATAAGTAAAATCTGTTCAGATGAATCACAGATGAAAAAATTTATTAAATGTCAGGGTAGAAAGGGACAGATAGGACCATACAAACAGTTTTTTTTAATAATGTTAGAACTATCTTAATCTAATGAATAAGGAAAGTTAAACCCAAAAAGATAGAATGATTGACACACTGATAATTAGTGACATATTGCAGGACTAAAATCCATTTCTCCAGTTAGTCTAAGGAACTTTTATTTTTTAAAAATACATTTTTATTGATATCTTCTCTTTTCATAGCCTCTAAATTTCCCTAAGTATTCTTCCTGTTCTTTCAGACAGTTATCCTATGTAATAATGAATTGTTTTTAAAAGTGAGCCAACATATCTGATAAATTGTCTGGAAAAAAAATCTGAAAACATATGCAATATTCCACATGTATGGACCTCCCTCTTCTGCAAAGGAAAATGGGAAAGTGTCTTCTCATATTACTTCTTTGGGACCATGTTTGTTCTTTGTCGTTTGGCAATGTTCACTTTCAAATTTTTTGTGTGGTCATTAAATTCTGTTGTAATAATAGTTGTGGATACTGTTTTTTTGGCTCTGCTTAGTTCATACTGCTTCAGTTTCCATGTTTTTCTATATTCATTATATTTGTTATTTTTATATTCTGTTAATATACCTTTACATTCATGGAACATAATTTGTTTAGCCATTCCCCAAACGATGGTCATTTATTTTGTTTCTAGCTCTTTACTATCATAAAAAGTAATGTTAAAAATGTTTTGGACTATGATATGACTTTATATTTATTAATAACATTTTTAGGTATGCCTAGCAGTGGAATTTCTGAGTCAAAAATATGTACCTTTAGTTAATTTATTTTCAAAATTTGATATTTCTTCAAAAATTACCAAAATAATTCATAGCTCCACCAATAATGGACTAGTGTACATATATTCCCAGAATCATCTCTTATATTGACTGATCATTTTCAACTTTTCTTCCCTTTGCCAATTAGCTGGAGATGAGGTAAAAACTTCAGAATTGTAGTGATTTGTATTTATTTTATTACTACTGATTTGGAGCATCTTTATATGGTTATTAATAGTTAATGATTCTTTTAAGAATAGATTGTTCGCATCTTCTGACATACACATATACACATACAAATAAGCACATGTATATATGTATGCATATGCATATTGTCTGTGCCAAATTTCTATGTATCTTGTATACCAAACTCTTATCTGAGAAATATGATATAAAGGTTGTTTTTCACATTCATCTGACTCTAATGAAAACTTTATCAGTAGCATTCATAGTCCAAGGTATAAAAATAATATAAAATAAAATAAAATCCAAGTAGGAAATGGAACCAACACAGTAAACTTTCTTATTTTGCATCCAGCAGAAATATCTTGGTTCTTCCCAGTAACTAGGGAGACAAAGAAGCAAAACCTCCAATTAGAGTTATCCAAAAATTGGAGAAAAGGGACTTAATTTTTCATAAATACTTCTTTGAAATAAGTATTCCTGTCCATTACCTCTATTATATTCATTCTAATGGAGAGGAATGATGACATGGACAATTCAAAATGAAAGATTACTTTCAAACCTCTTGTCTCCACCCTTTATCCCAACTCTGATTTAACTCTTTCTTGTTCTATCATGTCATCCTTGGAATGGAAAGCAATATGTTTCAGACTGACATACTCTAATATCCCTTCCAGCTCTAAAATCCCATGATTCTGTAATATACACAATCAGTCTTATAAGAACATAAGCTTTATTCTCTATGCTTATTTTTATTATAACTCCTATCTTCTCTGGAGTTGAAGCAGGTAGGTTGAGAAATAAGCCACCTCTAAATCATTATGAATTAGAGAAATGCAAATTAAGACAACCTCAAGATATCATTTCACATCTATCAGATTGAAGAGGAAAGTAACAAATGTTGTAAGAGATTTGGAAAAATTGGGATTCTGATTCATCATTGGTGGAATTATAAACTGTTTTGATCATTGTGTAGAGCAATCTGTAATTGGGCCCAAAGAGTTATTAAATTGCTTATATCCTTTGACCCACTAATACTCTACTATGCCTGTTTCCAAAAATGGTTAGGGAAAAAGAAAATAATATGTATCTTCTAAAATATTTATAACAGCTCTATTTATGTGGCAAAGAAATAGAAAATTTGATAATGTTCATCAATTAGGAAATGGCTGAACAAGTTGTGGTATGTGATTGTGATGGAATACTACTGTGCTACAAGAAATGGTGAGCTTGATGATCTTAGAAAAACATGAACAGACTTGTATGAAATAATGAAAAGCAAAGTGACCAGGACCAAGGGAACATTTTGTATAGTAAATAGCAATACTGTTTTAAAAACAATGCTCAGTGAATAAATCATTCTTTTGTAAATGTTCAAATTAACTCCAAGGAGTATATGAAGGAAGTACCTGCATCCCTAGAAAGAACTAATAATTAGAATTATGTATGGAAAAATTTTACTCTCTCTATAGATAGATAGATAGATAGATAGATGTACATATATAGATAGATGGATATATATCTATATCTATATATAAACATATATATGTGTGTACATTATATATACATACATGTATAAATATATATTATAAATATATATATATCATAAATATATATTATATACATGTGTATGTATATATATATATATACATATATATATATATATATTTGTATCTAATGATAGTCATCTTGGTGGGGAGAAAAAGGGAAGAAATGTACATGATAATTGTTGTACAAAAGAGATTTGCAGCTTCACGTGCAATCATCATTTTTGTTATACTGTGATATGGAAATGGTTGTTTTACTCCATAAACTAAAAATAAATATTTTTAAAAGCCATCTTAGACATCCCACTATAGCACCTTTTGGACTGCACATGTGATGGTGATAATATAAACAAGGGTCTTACTAAAATTGAGGAAGTAATAATAAAATGGAAGCTGAAAGATTTCTTGCCAGTGCTCTACAGTGTGGATAATCTGCCTTCAAACAACTGAGAATTTGGAACATTAATTGTCTATGAGAACTTATTCCAATATTAGAATCTTTTTTTAAAATCTTCCTTAGTCCCCCCCATCCAATCCACCATACTTATGATCTAAGTCTTAAGAGTTCATCAACTTAAATCCTTCCTTTTGTCTTAGATTATACTGATCTCATTCAAAATGTACTTCTAATTTAAAAACTTGAAAAAAGAAATAACAATAATAAAAAATAAAACAACAACAAACCATCCTCTTTAGCTTCCATAGCTACTACTCTTTTCTGACAGCATCTCTGCCAGCGTTCTTTGACTGCCTGAAAATTTCTAATTGTATTACACCACCATTTCCTGTTGGACAATATGGTTTCCTGCTCCTCCCATTGTCATAGAATTACAAAGAGTTTTCATGGCTAAAATGGGCGTTGATTTTATAAGCCTGCCTGGCACATGGTATCAGATAGCATCATTCTCCTCAAGGTCCCTCCTGTATAAAAGACACCGCCAGATGCTATCCTTGATTGTGTGGTACCTTCATTGTATAATTTCTCCTTACTTCTATGAAGCGTAGCCTTGAATCTATTGTTGGCTGCTCTAAGAGCATTGAGGAGATGTTGGGAAAAAAGCCATAGGGTAACAAGAGAGCATGCTGGAAACAGCCAATGATTTTTATTAAACCCAGAAATGTTCAATGTAGTTAACTAAGATGAAAGTCACCACTATAATTACATAATATCATTTCTTGGAATGATACAGACTGCCTGACCTACAATGCTCATGCAGTATTAAGAGTCTAACAAGTCACCTAAACGCATTGCCATCTGTTTTCTTCTCTCACTATCTTGCCTCTGCCTTGTCTTCTCCATGAAAAGAATAATGGTGGGCTGAAACAAATACCAGGACATCTTCTATACCGTTGGCCTGTAGATATCGTCAATGCAAAACCAAATACCCTGTCCAAGAGCAAAGACATTTGACCATGGCTAAAGGAAATCATAGAGACAGAGAAGAGCTGTGTTGGAATAAGAGCAAAAGACAGGACTTGACCTAGACTTCCAAGAATGCCTTTTATTTGAACCATGGCAGGCAGAAAGCCAAGGCATCCATGTCTAAAAGTGCTTGTCTATCCATGGAACTCAGATACCAGCACCACATGGAGCCAGCTGTGTGACAGAAGAGGGGAAAGAGCTCAGGGAACTTGGAGAATGGCCCATACTCCTTTTAGATCCATCCACAGCCCTGGGTAGTGTAGCTAGTTCTATGTCAGTTTCCAGACTTTGTGGTGATCCATCTATTTGAATGCATGGAATCAGTCTTTTGATTCCAAGCACACTGGACCCATTAATCTTAATGACACACACCACATTTTGTTTTTGGTTACATAAACCTTTGTTTGGCTGCTTGAAAATTCATGGGATCCTTGATTTAGAATTGGAAGGGACCTTAGAATTAATTTATTCAGACTCCTCATTTTACAGATAAGGAAACTGAGGCCCAAAGTTAAGTGATTTAACAAAAGGCACCTGAATGGTAAATGGTTGAATGGGGATTTGATTCCAAGTGCTACCAAATCCAGTGGTCTTCCCACTACATCATATTCCCTGAAAATAGATATCTTTTAGCATTCAAATTAAAAGGCTTCTTACAGGATCTTAGATTAGATAAAACCTTAATGACTGAAATAAATGTATGTATTCCTCACAACTCAAGAATTCATTTCAACTTGAAGTTGAAGTACTGCTTAATTCTTTACCTCTCCATTATCTGGAATCTAGTCATTGTTTAATATTTATTTGATTGATTGATATAGAAGAGTAGAGGGGGTTTATATCTATTGTTATCTTGGGAGAAAGAGATAGCATGCTAGGCATTTTCATCTGCCACTCATATTACTGTTGTTGATATATAACCTGTTAAAGGTTCCTTCCATTCTTGATCAGCTGTATCCATATCAATTTTATTATACAATGATATCTGATGAGTTACCTGGCATTGTATAATATAGAGAAGACTTGCCTAGTGGCTTAACATGTTCATAGCATTTTCTATAAGTCTTTAATTGGTTAGATGAACTTGAGTTTGTCACTAGATCTTATTGGTCCTCAGTTTCCTCTTCTGTAAAATTAAGAGATTGAAATAGATCCTTTCTAATTCTGATCTATAATTCTAATTCATCCTAGAATTAAACTTATATCCTAATGAAAAAGCTTTGGAAAATGTTTGGAGGGATTTTTTTCATTTACAGTACAAAAGAATATTTCAATTAGCTCTGTTCCTCTTTCAATGATCAATAGACAAAACAGAATACTGAAATGAATATTTATTGATTCTCCACATTAAAACAAATCCATTGAAGAAGAATAGACATAGTTGTTTTGGCTTCATCAAATCCTGATTTTTCATGTTCATTTTTCATCATTCATTTGTTCCTGGATACCTTTTTTATACAAATTAAGACAATACTTAATGAGTCTATTGTTGTACACCACACTGGAGTTATATTCCTCTTGAGTCTACACAATTTCTGAAAATCAAAAAAGGACATTGGTTGTTTCTTGCTACTGAGACAGTAGAGTCAACAGGTAGCATGGTGAAAAAAATAGAATTTGAAGTCAGATGACCTGAGTTCAGGAAAGTGCTGGAGCCAATTTATATTGATTTGGGCAGCTAGTTGTTAAATTTCAAGTGTGCACATTTACATCTTAGAAACAGAGAAACCCTACCAATCAGAGCTTAATTTATTGTTTTGTTGGTTATCTAGATTTATGAAAGTGAGAGAGTGAATCACCATCACCCAGTGGATAGAGACTTGAAGTCAAATGGATCTGACTTATCAGGCCTCAGACACTTAATACTAATTAGCTGTGTGATCCTGTGCAAGTTACTCAGTCCCAATTGTCTAGACAACAACAACAACAACAAAAAGGTTTGGGAGTAATGTGTATAATGCTGATTAAGCTTTAAAATGTGTGCTGTATACATAACTGTGTATTTTAATATTATATATTATGTATATATATATATATATTATATTATATATATAATATACAAGCATTTATATATGTGTGTATATATATATAATATGATGTGTTTTAGATATATAAACAGAGGAGAGAAAGAGAGTCAGTTGTTAAACATTTACCAGTATGTCCTTACCTGAGTATGACTCCCAACTGTGCCACTTATTATATGTGTGACCTTGGAAAAGTTATTTAACCCTCTTATCCTGTTTCCTTATCATACAATAAGGGGACTGGATTAGATGATCTCTAAGGTTCCTCACAGTTCACTTTCACAATTTCCCAGATTGCCAAATGACTGGACACCCAGTGGACTTGCAGTAAATAACTGATAAGTGAATGTTGATTGAATTGTTCTTCCTTAATGCCAGCCAAAAAAAGATGGTCTCTCCCTGGTGGAAGTCTGCCTTTTTTGCATCTATAATCCATGCAACATGGTTGGGAGGAAAGAGAGATGGACTTGGAATCAGCAAATCCTTGGATTCAAGTATTGCTTTGGATGCTTTCTCATTATGTGACCACCAGAAAGTCATAAAATCATAAAGACCTTGAAGTCTGACCTTTTTGTTTTAAATATGAGGACACTGAGATCCAGGTGACTTTAAGCAACTTGCTCATAGATAATTCTTGTGGACAGAAGTTGTATTTGAATCCTGGTGCTCTGAATTCAAATTCAGTGCTCTTTCTACAGTACCACATCAATTTTTCTCCGAGTCACAGTTTCTTCTTCTGTAAAATGGAAGTGTTAATACTCTTAGCATCTATTCCAGAGGGCAGATGTAAAAATCAAAAGAGAAAATGTGTGTAGAATACTTCACCATCCTTAAAGAACTATGGAACAGTCAGCTATCTTTCCTATGTTAATACCTCTGGTCTGGGAATTGAAGGCCCAGCCTTCTACAGGTTTAAATGAGAGAGTAAAAGTGGGTAAATTCCTCTTGTGCTTCTACTATTTTCTTCTACTATTCCTGTAATAGCTTAGTACAGTAGCCCAAAGGGAGTGATTTAGAACCAGAGTCAGGGCTTGGCCACATATGTTGCTCTCTTTCACAGTTCTCCAAGAAGGATAGCTGCCACCAGTAGCTAAAATGTATATGAAAATCCTTTCCAAATTTCTCAGGACCCCTGTGTTACTCAGCAGTAGAACATGAGCTGGGTCTGTGCCTATTTGAGGCACATACCATCCATGCATCCAGTATGTACATATATTCTACCATTCAGCCATGTGTACCAGCACTCCAGGGCTTATCCATCATGGCAGGAAAGAAAAATGCTGTTTTTTGCTTTGGTGGTACAGCCTGCCAGAGACAATTACAGTAATTAAATTATTCTTATTCTAAGCCTCACTACTTGGAGAGAGAGAAAAACCAAAGAGACAGAACTCCATCCATTTGAAAATTTCTTTCTCATTCATGCAAAATTCAATCACAATTTGTTGTATTCCTAAACAGACCCAAAAGCACAAATTAAAACAGTTACAGAGCTCAGTGCAAGTTTACTTAAGAGTTATAATTCATTTAGTAGAGCATTAGTCATTTACAATGGCAGAGCATCCTAGAGAATCATATTCCTAAATCATTCAGTTCTTCTTCAATCATCCCCTTCATGGATTTTCTTTTCCAACTAATCAAAGTTAGACTCAAGGGATGCTTCCATTAACCGAAGTAATCAAAGTGATTTTTGAACTCTCAAGCTGATCATGACTATAATGACTTAAAGCAGAGGGGGGGCATTAATTCAAAATGGAAGGGGTTTTATTTTATTCTGCATGTCTTTTGAAAGCATCTTCAGAGGGCAAGCGAGAGTGAAGAAGCAACTCCCAAGACTCTCTGTGGAGCAAGTTATGGTTATTTTTTATAAACTCTCTCAAGTCAGGGAAAAAATTCAATAGAATAAACTGAAATCTCACTGGATTTAAAGAAAATTGGCCCCAATTATATTTGTGGAAGATGAAAGTGGCCAAGGAAAAGGAATGCCTAATTCTTATACTCTGACACAAACCCAAGGTGCTCCTCTCCAGGGGAAAAGGTCATAGCCAGAATGTTCTACCTCTTGATGGGTGACCCTCCCCAAAAACATTTCTGAAAGTCAGTTTGGATGAACTCCGGAAACAAAAGAGGCTGATCCAGCATGTCAGAAACCCCCTGAGCTTCACAGAGCTGGCCTAGAAATCCACTACTAGCTGGTTCCTTTGTAGATCCCAAAAATTCAATTTTCAGGCCTGGAGGCATGAACTCTTCAAGAAGTGCTGTTGTCCATCATAAGCAGATTGTAACTAGAGATGATTTAAAAAAAAAAAAAAAACCACTGATAATTCATCTTGGGACTCCACAAAGAACTCTGATTTTAATTTAAGTCCAAAAAGACACACAATGGGTAGGGTTTAGGTTCTAATGTCTATGAAAGTAAATGCAACTCTTTGCCAAATGGCATAAAACAGCATTATGGTGAGAGGAAAACCCAGCCTGGTGTCATTGGGACCGTCCCAATAATGGGACATGAAGTTCTACTCCAGATAAATTTTTGTCTTAGCTGCTAAATGTACTTGGCAGGAGGTTGGATGTACAATTCGTCAACCCTAACCCCCAAATGAACTGTGTTATTTGCTTACCACCTTCCCTACCTCCCTTTTTTTTCATTTCCTAAACTAGAAGTCTTCCAAATTATTATTACAAAATTTAAAGTTGGAAATCAGAGATTCTAGGGTCTGGGTTGAGGTGACTGAAGGGATTAGTTTTCTTGGCTCACCTTGAAAAAAGATCTCTTACTAATCTCATATATTTATACTTGTAATGATTGTTTTGTGTTTGCACGAATATAATCTATAGCTCAAGGATCATGGCTTCCTGTATATATTTTATCAAGCTCAGCATTTAATTGATTGTTGATTTATATTTTCAGTACAGAGCAGGATGAAGACAGAAGGTGATGTTCTGCTCAATAAGAAGTCAGTAAGGAGACTATCTGTATTTCTATCTCCAGCAAGAGGACACATAACCCAGGAAGGCAATGTTAGTACTGCTAGCATTCTTACTTGGAGAACACCCTTTACAATTCTGAGAATGAAGAGGGACAGTATTCTGGGGAAATAAGATGAATCAAGAGAGACTTCTATAGCAGAGAAGTAGGACAACTGCAAAAGTCCAATGTTATATGTTATATCTATGTTATATATAATGTTTTATATATATTTATATATATATATGTATGTATATGTATATATATACACACACATATATATATGTTATATATAATGTTATATACAATGTTCTTCTCCATCACAAATTCAAAAATAGAATAGTCATTTTTTTTTTACTTCCCAAAATTTACTTCCTTTTGTTTCAACCCCAGGAACAAGTTCTCTTTGAAGAATCTATTAATTATAGTAATATATTTTCTTAAAATGAGTTCATAAGATAGTATCCTTAAATTATTAAAATAACACAATTTATATCTATATGCAACAATTTGTTATCCCTCAAATGGAATCTTACCAATACATTTTTCAAAAATCTGTGAATCTGTGCTAGGAGGACCACAATTATTGTTAATCAACAGAATTAGGGTTTGATTAAAAGCATCAACTCTAATATTAGGTTAAAAAAAGGAAAAAAGTAAAAAACAGTCTTTCAAATACTTTGTTAATGTGGAATCTCCCATGTCATTACACAAAACCACAAGATTTTAAAGCAGTTTCCAAATAAATTTTCTTCCCATAACCCCTTGGACAATATCCCAGGGTCCAAAGGGTCTTGACTTTCACCCCATCCCCTCAAGTTCTCAAAGGGTAAGTTTTGTGTCGCCCAGTAGTTTATGACCTACCATATTGAGTGGAAAGGCTACCCATTAAAAAACAAATCTCCCTCAAATGAGGATTGTTTTGGCACATGAAAAAGCCGTACTAGGAAAAACAAACCAAATAGGCACATTTCTCCCTAAACAAACTAACCACAGCAAATCTGGATCAGTTACCAGGGTTATTGTGGAAATCCTTCAATGTTTTCAGCACCCCTTCTTAGCAAAGTATTTTTCTTCAATCTTTCATCTTAGTTCTCCAGCACACACAATCTTACCAATATGTGCTTGTTCAAACTATGAAGGAAAGGGATATGTTGAACTTTCATGATTACTTTAATTTAAAGAACACAACTTGAATTTTAAGCAAATGTTATCAAACACTTATTGTTTTGATTCCTTGAATTATTAGGATTAATGAATTATCAATTTAATTTGTCTTTTAAGTCCTCACAAATTTTAGCAATTTTAAAATTATAAATATCTGGGATAGGAATCAATGAGTTTGTCTACACATGCCAAACATCTGGATGAAAGCTGGAATATTCCTTAATTTTTGGTTCTGTTTTCAGAACAAATTATTTTTTAATTCAGATGTTTTGCATACATAATATCCAAGGATTGTTTTCATCTAGATATTTAGTACCCTTTAAAAACAATCCTGACTGAAAAAGGGGCTATAATCTTCAAATTAAAGATGATCAAAAAGTTCTTCCCACATCACTTCTTTTCCTCCCAATATGGGCAAAGAGCATTTTATAGAGTAATATTAGATAAAGCTAATAATCATTGAAATGTATATACCCTTATAATAGCTCCCTTCCAAGAAAATCACAGAACTGAAAAATATACATTTTTCACACTATAGGAGCAATGAATTCCCTCTTTGTGAAGATTTTTGAAATGAGAGGGCAAATAAGAACAAAATGCATAGTTTGAATTTATAATTCATCAAATTCTACGTTTTACTTCTGTTAATTTTCTCCAACAGGCTGATTTTCTGGAGAAAGTAATTTATTTATTTCTATAAATGAAAACATATTATCAATGTAATTAATAAGGTAAATAAGTCTTTAAAGCAGGAAATGACTAACATATGACTCATAGTCCTTGAATGTTGTAAAGAGTAAAAATGCTATTGTTTCTTTGGTGTTTGTCTTAAGGGAACGTTGGTTAGGAATTGAGAAATCCCATGAAAAGAGAACAAACTATACTTTCTTTATGATCTTGCAGATAAAATTTAGGGTTCAGGAGAGGGAAAAATATAATACTATGAATTTTGAAAGTTAAAAAACAAATTAACAAATAGATAGGTGAAGAAGCAATACAGAAAATAATAAATATTGCCATTTTAAATTAAATAATATTTCAGAAGTTTGAAAAATTATGAAAACAATAAAAATAGGCTACTGGGACCTATTAGCATGTGGAATGACAATAATGTTCAGATGTTCAGATTTGATGATACAAGCCAAAGAAATTGTTCTATTCTCTGAACTAATAAAAAATAAATAATATGATGGGAATGGGTGATAAAAGAAGCTTTAAAATGACAATTTTGAAACTAAATACATTTAACTTGCCTATATAAAGGAGGAGAGTTTCAGGTTGGGTTGGAAAGCAAAAGCAAAATGCATTGTCATCTAAATCAAGAGCTTATGTGTAGATTTAAGCTGGACTAGTGCAATAACATTTGCTATACCTCAAATGACATAAGCCAAAGTTGTAATTATTATTTAAATCTAGAAATACAAATAGAAAAAAAAAACTTTAAAACACATTAGAAGGGGAAACTGTTAATATTAAATGTATACTTATTGTAAACATAGCAACCAAATACTTTTAAATAGGCTAAATAAAATATAAAAAGACCCAAAAAGTAAAACACTAGTAGAAGTAGAATTTTATGTTCTTTTTTCAGAGCTGACAAATTGGGCAAAAATAAAAAAGAAGGAAACAACAGATATGAGCAGAATTCTGAAAGAAATATTTGTTAGGCAAAGAAAAAAATAAATAGGAATCTTATACATATTTTCAGGGCATGTATTTTTTAAAATTAAGAATGTTTAAGAACATATATCAATAATAAGTAAATATCAGCCCATCTTGAACACATATTTTGCAGGCCATAATAAAATAATAATATATAAGATAAATAGGAACCCAACCATGCAGAATGAAAGAGCAAATAAGGAAAAAACTATGTTAAAAATAAGTGCATCAAAGATTAAATTATAGAAACAAAAACAATTTTATTTATGCTTTTTAGCATGACAATAGCTATATAACATTCTGGGATTGATGGGATACTTCTAAAGCAGTCTTAAATTTACATACATACAATAAAAATAGCCTCTGTGAACTAACCCAAAATACTTTAAAAATTAAAAATTAATATCTCCAAGCAAGCATAAAGAAAGATATTTTGAATTTTTGAGAAGGAAATAGAATTATCAAAAATTCATTCAAACAAAAAAAATTCTGAAAGGTAATAATATTTTGGTAAGAGAGAAAGATAGGGAAAGGGAAAGAGAGAGTGGGGTAAGAAGAAAATAGAGACAGAAAGAATTAACATAACAAAAGTGAGAACAAGAAAACCACAACTACTAGAAAAGAGGTAAAGAAAGTGACCAAGAATCATTATGGAATAAGAGGTGTAAATCACTGTCCTAAGTTCTGGGGATACATGTTGAAAAGCAATATATTCCTTGGTCTCAAGGAGCTCCCATTCTAATGGAGGTTATATAGTTACTGAAATTGTAAGAGAAACATGTTAATTGCTACAATATGGACAATTGGGGAATGAGTCCTTAGTCAGAAAGATTTAGAATAAATTCTATCATAAATTTAAAGACAAACAATCCTCATATTTCTGTTGTGAGTGTGTGTTTGTGTGTGTGTGTGTGTGTGTTGTCAATAAAGAAAGAAGGCATTTTACCAAATACTTTCTATGGAAAAGATATCCTGTTATATCCAAGCTATGGAAGGATAAAGTATAAAAGAACTCTAGATCAATATCACTAATGAATATTGATACAACAATATTAAATAAAATACTGGCAAAACGATCATGGAAATGCTTTCCAAAAATTATTCATGTTAACCAAATTGGATTCATTCTAGGAATGTAAAAGTAGTTCAACATCAGGGCAGCAATTATTAGTATAAATCACATCAATAACAAAAGCAACAAAAAGCATATGAGTATGTAAATAGATGAAAAATCCCAATAAAACACAGCACTTATTTATGTTTGAAAAAAAACAGTAAAATGGATAAGAATAAAAGGATCTTTTATAACAAAAATACTGTATGCAAAATGAGACAGAATTGTTGAAATAGCAAAATGTAAGAAACGATTCCAATGAGATCAAGGGGAAATGTGTTTGTGTGTGCATGCATGTTAGTATATGCATGCACACACATATATAAAATAAAATATTTGGAACTGGACACCAGGTTACAATAATGGAATTTTCACAAAAATAATACAAAATAATAAAAGACCTGTCCCAGAGTCTCATTGAACTTCTCTTTTGGACATGCATTCAAGCTCTTGGTTGAGAAGAAAGGAAAAAAATCAGAGTTTCTGGGGCCCTCAGTCTTCAGAAAAAGTTATAAATCTTCCCCAAATTGAAGGGAGAGAAAAAGGAAGGGGAGGAATAGGAAGAGGAGGAATAGGACAAGGAGGAGGAGAAGGAGGAAGAGGAGGAGGAAGATAAAGATGAAAAACACAAAGTAGGAGGGAGAGGAGGAGGAGGAGTTGTAGCAAGAAAACAACAAAAAATGATACTGCCTTCAACTCATATGGATAAAACTCACTCATTCTGGTGTCATTCCCCTAATTTCTACTTTCATTGAAAGGCCAGATCCACAGAAGTAGCTGCTGATGTTCTCCAGGGACTCTAAGAGTAATCTTAAAGAGTTACATTACTACTACCTTCATTCATGAGCCCCCATTGATGTGCTACTCACTAACAATCAGCCAATGATTTTCTTTTTAGCAAAAGTTACTAAAGTAGTACTATAAAAACAGTAGTTATATAAACATATACCCAAAGAGTCTGTGATATACTTTCCCATAAAGTTACCCAAGATCTCTGGAGAAAAAGAGACTAATTTAAAATTCAAAAGTAATGAATGTAAAAAAAGGGCAACTCACAATTTCTGGGTCCTGGAAGTCCTTTTCTACCACTATAGAATCCTCATGAAAGGAGGTTTGGCCCTAAGGTTTGGTGCCTTTATAGATTCCATAACTCGTATTTCCCTCCAACATAGAAGTATCTTCCTTTACATGGGTGACTATTGCTCCTGGGTAGAGATGTTGTCTCCTATTGTCCTGATCTCTGATCCCTAAAGGATAAACTTACTACTAGTCCAGTATCTCTGATGGTTTGGGGGATAAATGGAAGAGAGGGCAGAGAGAGAGAGAGAAAGAGAAAGAGAGTGAGAGAGAGAAAGAGATATATATAGAGAGAGACAGACAGACAGACAGAGACAGAGAGACAGAGAAATAGAGAATGATAGATGGAAACACAGAATCTCTTCCACCACTGCACTCCTCACCTCATTCTAACTCTCAATTCAAACCCCACCAGCTATAACAATCTCACCACAATTCTTTTCAAACTTTGAATGGATCTCTCCATTGGAAATTTCTTTAGCTACTTAAAGCCTCAAAACAACAAGCTATTCTCATTTGGACACAATCAAAGAAATTCATACCTCAGAAAGAGATCATAGTGTGTAAACCATCTTATTAACACATTGAAAGTTTCTTATAATTCTTATGACTCATTGAAATGAGGACTATAAACTGCCCCCCAACATATACATTTTTCAAATTGCAAATACATAGCCATCATCATCATTCTCAACAGCTAAAGCAGCACAAAGTAAGCACTTTAAAAATACTTAGCAACCTGACTCCATGATTGGGAGGGATAGACTGTTTTTATTTATTCTAATATATTTATTTCTATCTCAATTCATCTGGCATTGCAGAAATGTGTTAGTTCTCTACACAAACAAGTTAGTTGTAGAAAAGATCATAGGGATGTAATAAGTGGTAAGAGCTCCTCTTAAAGAATACCTATAGGAACCAACTACAGATTTTGTTTTGACAAATGTCGCTTTAGGTATCACAAGATTGATTTTGTATAATTTTTCCAAAGCTATTTTTCTAAGTAAAACTGGTTCTAGAATTACAAATATATAGAACATATCTTCATATATATGAACATATAATCAAATAGTTTAAGAAAATAAGTCAACTCCGCAGTCTAGCTTGCCTCTTTTAAGTCAGGAGAAATATTGCTATCTTTGGAAAAATCCAACTGCCAGCTTTGTGAAGTTTTTTCTCCAGTCCTTTCTTCTATTCTCATGTATCCACTTTGGGCAGATTCAGTATTGAAATGTAGCATTTAGAATCACAATCATGGTTTTAGCACATCCAGTAGCTTGTTAACAAAAATATGAACACAGTTTATAAAGAAACATAATCTGTCAACAATCTGAAAAAGTGTTCCAAATATCTAATCAATGAAGAAATATAGAACCACTCCCTCCCTGTGTAACCTCAAGCCAAGCACTAAATCTCTCTGAGCCTCAGTGTTTTTATCTGCAAAATAGAAGCACCTATCAGTTCTTGAACTGTGATCCTATAAATTTTAAAGTATCATCTTACATCCCTCAAAATAATGAAGATGTTAAAAGATGGAAAAATGTAATGTGTATGGATGGAGTAGTGGAAAACCAGACCCATTGATAAAACTGTGATTGTTCTAATAGTTCTGGAAAGAAATGTAGAACTATTCAATAAAAGTAACAAAATCATTCATAGCTTTTGACCCTGTTCTTCTACTATGGGGAGGTTTTAGGCATATAAAAAAGAAATCTAAGCAAAAATATTCAAAGCTGCATTATTTGCATAAGAAGAAATTGGGGAGACTATATATCATTTAGTCATAAGAAATGATGAAAATAATGGGTTCAAAGAAATTGAGGAGACTGTGAAATAATTCATAATGAAGAAAAGAGTTCTAAAATGAAAATACAGAAACGTTAGGTATAGAGAAAATCTATATGGAGACTAGAAATAGGAAGTGACGGAAGGAAACAAGTATTCATTTTAAAAATCTATTCTAAGACAAGATTGTACTAAATGCTTTACAAATACATAATTTGATCTTTACAGCAACTCTGGGAAGTAGATGCTATTATTATTTTCATATACAATTGAAGAAACTGTGACAGAGATTAAAGGACTTTAGCAGGGTCACACTTTTAAAAAAAAATTATTTCTAATTTTTTAGGAAGTGTCCGAGGCAGAATTTGAACTCAAGCCTTCTTGATTCCAGGAGATTAGACGAGATTCCATCTATTAAGTCCATCTCATTGCCCAAATAAATAAATAAAACATGAAGATCAAACTCAAATTAAATATAATAGACATCACTATCTTTAAAAGGTTAAAGTATATGTTTTACTACATTTTAATAAATATTAAATTTCCATAATAATATTGTTGGCATATGGATATATAAACATATGCATTAATAATAATGACAAATAGGAGCTAACACATATATAGCACTTTCTATGCACTAGGCTTTGTGCTAAATCCTGTATAATAATTATTTAATTTGATCCTCACCACAATCCTGGGAGGTGCATTTTATTATTACCCCCATTTTACAAATAAGAAAACTGAGGCAAAGGTTTATGACTTGTACAGGGTCACAGAGCTACTGTCTGAGGCCATTATTATTATAATATGGATATTATTATTATTACACAATTAGTGAGGTATACTAAGACCTCCCTGCTCCACAGCTTACCCATAATAGTATTATAAAATAATCACTTAAAAAGAAAGCGAAACTGTCAAAAATAGTTGTCACAAAAGTAAAAAAAAAAAAAAAAAAAAAAAGCCAAAAACTCACAGCAGGTTTTAATAGTCACAATGTTTATGATGGAAAAAATCCTTATTCCAAAAATAGCACAGAGCTTTTAGGCATTAGGACAAATCTCATTGAAAAGATTTCTCCTTGAATTGTTTTCTTTGCAACTTCCTATCTGTTTCTGCTACTTTCTATCCTAGCTAATATTTAACAGTTGCATATCTTTGTCACAAAGAGGACCTTATGATTTTTATCCACAGAAAGCTAAAAGTTTTACCTAAAATTAATATATTAGGTAGTCTTTTGAAACTCATTTGGACACAAAGTTTCCTAGATGCCTTAATGTATTGAGTCAGTCATTTAAAAATTTTAGTACCTACTATATGCAGAGCAATGAAAGTCAAGGAAATAGTATCTCTCTTTAAGAAACTGTTAGCATCAAATTAGGGTTTCACTTTCTAATATATATGATCAAAAGATATAAATAGTTTTCCTAGAAAGAATTGCAAACTATTAATGACATTAGATAAAATACTCCAAGTATTTAATGAAAAGAGAAGTGCAGACTAAAACTATTTAAATGTTTTGCCTAACATTCTTCATATTGGTAAAGATGACAAAAAAATTGGAAATTATTTGTGCTGGAGTTTCTTATGGGATAATGTGAACACTGATACATTATCAATAGAATTGTTGATTACTATTCCAGGAAAAAATTTAGAATAACTAAATTATACAGATCTTTTGAAATAGTAATCTCATTATTAAATATATGTCCCAAAGAAGTTTTTAAAAATCCAGAAAGAAGATTTCAACAGAAAACAATATATATGAAGCTACACTTCTTGTAATAACAAAGTCTTGCTGAGTGTTAGGGAGGAGAGAGTGAGTGCCTATTGACTGGAAAATGACTGAAAAAAACTGTCATGTAAATATAATAAAATATTAGGGTAGAGAGTCAGAACTCTGAAGAAGTATACTTGAAATAAGGTGTTAACTCAGAGATAATCATTGATGAGACAATGATTATCTAATTTACATATACTTAGTACTTAGCATAGGGATGTAATAGTTCTCTAGTTTACACATATTCAATATGCTATAATGATGTAAATGTAATAGGGTATATAAGAACTGGGGATAGCAACTCACTTCCAGTTGATCAATGATGGACAGAAACAACTACACCCAGAGAAGGAACACTGGGAAGTGAATGTAAATTGTTAGCACTACTGTCTATCTACCCAGGTTACTTATACCTTCGGAATCTAATACTTAATGTGCAACAAGAAAATGGTATTTACACACATATATTGTATCTAGGTTATATTGTAACATATGTAAAATGTATGGGATTGCCTGTCATCGGGGAGAGGGAGTGCAGGGAGGAAGGGGATAATTTGGAAAAATGAATACAAGGGATAATATTATAAAAAAAAATTACTCATGCATATATACTGTGGAAAAAAAATTCTAAATAAAAAAAAGAACTGGGGATAGGAAGTTAGACAGAAGTCAGACTGGCAGACTGGCAGACTGCTGAGAGAGAGAGAGATGTCAGAGAATGCAATGGCTTCTCAGTCAGAGAGGTCAGAGAACAGCAATTGCCTCTCAATCTCCTTGTATCATCCTCTCCCAAGAGGAGATCCATTCTGGGTTGGATCTCTAGCAGCTACGTCAGGTGGCTCCCATGTATTCCAACAGCTCCCATATTCCGACAAGTTAGAAATAATGTTTATCGAGTCACTGATACATTGTTAGTGGAATTGTGAATACATCCAGCCATTCTGGAGAATGATTTGTAACTATGCTCAAAAAGTTATCAAACTGTGCATACCCTTTGATCCAGCAGCGTTACTACTGGGCTTATATCCCAAAGAGATTTTTTAAAAGGGAAAGGGACCCATATGAGCAAAAATGTTTGTGGCAGCCTTCTTTGTAGTGGCCAGAAACTGGAAACTGAGTGGATGCCCATTAATTGGAGAATGGCTGAATAAATTGTGGTATATGAATATTATGGAATATTATTGTTCTGTAAGAAATGAGCAGCAGGATGATTTCAGAAAGGCCTGGAGAGACTTACATGAACTGATGCTGAGTGAAATGAGCAGGACCAGGAGATCATGATATACTTCAACAATATATGATGATATGATGATGATCAATTCTGATAGATATGGCCCTCTTCAACAATGAGATGAACCAAATCAGTTCCAATAGAGCAGTAATGAACTGAACCAGCTACATCCAGCAAAAGAACTCTAGGAGATGACTATGAGCCACTACATAGAATTCCCAATCCCTCTGTTTTTGTCCACCTGAATTTTGGATTTCCTTCACAGGCTAATTGTACACTATTTCAAAATCCAATTCTTTTTGTACAGCAAAATAACAGTATTGACATATGTTGTATTTAACTTATACTTTAACATATTTAACATGTGTTGGTCAACCTGACATCTGAGGGAAGGGGTGGGGGGAAGGAGGGGAAAAGTTGGAACAAAAGATTTTGCAATTGTCAATGCTGAATGTGAGTCTGACCTGTGTTAAATTTTGCACCCACAATAACTTAGTACATCTTTACTGCTAAGTATTGGGGTTTCAAAGACAAAAGTGAAATTGTCCCCCTCAATGATTTTACATTTTGCAGGAGCATTAGATCACGCACACAGTAAAAATAAAAGCAAAAATGCTGAAAAAGAAAAAAATAAATAATGTTTATGAGAATTTTGGACGAATTTGAAGAAAAACATCTGTACAAATGGATACATGGAGAAATAAAAATAACAAGAAGAAAAATATAATTAACTATGTAACTGGGAGAAATGTGTCTGATGATTATTATACCTCTGTGCTTTTGGTTAATGTCAATCATAAAACTATCTTTTTGCCAGGATCTCTCTTTTAGTTCATTCCCCCTGCTTCATGAGAAATAAGCTAGGCTTTATAAGAAATAGTTGGTTATTCTTCCCAGCAAGAGTACAGCAAACAGAAAAGTACAACTGCAGAGCTTCTGACCACAGCTGGAAATCCTCCAAGTCTGTGTCTCATATTAGAAGGATCTGAGACCTCTACCCAAAGTTCCTGAGATTTTCATCTAAATATTAACCCTCCTAATATATCATCAGATAAATGTCATTTGATTTTATGAAAAAAACAAAAACAAAGAGTAAAGCAATACACAGTTAAGAAAGGATAGCTCTTCATATAGAAAGGGAGTAATTTTACTATGCCAAAGTCATGAGAATAGGGCTCAATGAAATGTATATTTAGAGAGAATAAGCTGCTGAAAGTTCAGAGTTATTTAAAATCAGTAAATCTATACAAACCACATTGTTTAGATGGTTTAGCTACCAAGAGATGTGGAGCCAAGGATAAGTCATCAACTCTAAGAATTACATGGAGCTTGGTACCTTTATGGGTTGGAACGCATAACAGTCAGTGTGAACATGGGACTTCCCCGAACCAGGTCTTTTCTGACAAATAGAATTAAGCCAATAATAACACTACCTGGTGATTAAAACGATAACTATAAATGAAAAGATCACTGAAAGATAATTCTGAGTAACTAAAAAAAAGCAGTACCCAATCTTCTCTCGGAAAGACATGTGAACACAAGGACAGAATGTTGCATTTACTATAAGATGAAGTCACACTATATTGCTTGTTTTTACTTAATTTTTTCTTTGGCACAAATAGGTGAAGGTTCAATTTGGAGGAAGATATTTATAAATTACTGTAATGTAAAATCAAAAGGCATTAGAAACTTATTTTGTAATTGAGCTTAATAACAAAAATATTATTTTGTGATTTTAAGATACAGAGTATCTACCTAAAATATCTCAAGGATTAATTACATAGCAACAAGCCTACTGGGGACATATAAACACCCTATAGGAGCAGAAATGCTGGGGAAATGGAAATTTAGTTTGAGAGGGGATTAATTATGGAAGATTTGTTATGTGAAATGAATTTCTAGTTGGGCCTTGGGGGGGGGGGTGAATGATGAATAGAAAGGAATGAAGGCATATCAGGTGAGCCAGTTTGAGGAGAATAAATGTTTCCCCTAGCAAAATGAAGACATTGGTGTAGGTCCTTTACATTAAGCTGGGGGGGAAGAAAAGGAGAAGATACTTACATTTCAATATTTTAAAGATCCATAAGTTCATCGAATCACCAATGTTTTTACCAATGCAGATTGAAATCTCTTCTACCTCACTAAGTGGATCTGTGATTCCCTGTGATTCCCCAAAAAAGATTTGTCCTTTGATTATCAAACTCCAACAATTCAATTCAAGTAGCATTTTTTATCTAGTATCTGGTGTGCAAAGTATTAACGATACATAGACTGCTGTTGTAAATGACAATCCATCTTGCACAACCTATTGGTTGTCATTATTACAGAGTTGTTTGAGGTTCGGAGAAGCTAATTGACTTGATAATGGTTCCATAGCCAAAGCATATAAAAGGTGGGATCTGAATGTGACTCTACCTGACCTGTGTTAAATTTTGCACCCACAATAACTTAGTACTTCTCTACTGCTCGGTATTGGGGTTTCAAAGACAAAAGTAAAATTGTCCCCCTCAATGATTTCACATTTTGCAGGAGTGATAGATCATGTACACAGAAAAAATAAAAGCAAAATATATCCAGAAAGGAGGGGAGCATCACAACCTGGAGAACTGGGAGAGACTTTGTATAGGAGGTATTACCTAAGCTAAATTTCAGCAAGGAGAGGTGGAGGTGAAGGCCTATTCTGATCATAAATCTCTGTTTTTTTAATTAGCCGTTTCCTAAAATAGTGATGTTTAAGATCAACTCACACCCAAAGCATTCCCATCTTAATAGGACCTGTTGCAACTTGTGCCCAGCTGACAGAGTCCAAAATCTCAGGTTCACCTCTCTGCCAGGATAATTACTGGAACTTAATTTGCTTTAGATTTATTGATTAGTTGATAGTGTTAAATAAATCAACAAGCATATTGATCATCTTGCCAGGAACAGTCCTAAGCTCTTGGGAAAGACAAGAAACAGTTCCTGCTCTCAAGGAGGTAAATGGAGTAGAAACAAATAAGAAATATTGGAGATAATAAACGTATTCAGTGAGCTAAGAATATTTCTTATATTCTGCTAATGTAAGTAGGTTACAAATAGATCATATTAGCTGCACATTAGTTCTCATTCTCACAACCATACAGATTTAAGTGATAATAAAGTGAGATAAATTTTGAACTGAGTGGATATTGGGACTAAAAGGCAAGAACTCAAAGTCAACGTGGTAGATGTCCAGAGTAGTTCTCAGAGAGATCTGATCCTGTGCTGTTTTTACTGTTGACTTGGATAGGCATAGATGATATGCTCATCAAATTTGTAGATGATGAAAAAACTAGAAGTGGAAAGAGATAACTAGAGGACAAAGTCAAGATCCAGGATCCAGACTAGAGCATTGGATTAAACCTAAAAGATCTAAATCAGCAGAAATAATTGTAAAGTGTTGAGTTATGTGGGGATAGTAAAAAAATCAACTCAACTTCATAAGTATAAGATGGGGGAGATAAGATTAGACATAAGCTGTTCTGATAAAAATGCAAGTGGACTGAAAGTTTGATATTAGTCAGTTATGTAGCCAAATAATTCAATCTTGAACTACATTAAAAGCAGACAATCACTTACAAGGAGCAGAGTAAGGATAATCCCACTTATACTATATTCTCAATGTACCTCACCTGAAGGGTTGGGTTCAGTTCTGGGTGCCATGGTTCAAGAAGGACATTAGCCAGCTGGAGAAAATCCAGTGGAGGGCAATCAGAATAGTGAAGGTCTTTGAATCAGATCTTATGAAAAGCAATTAAAGAAGCTGGGGAAGTTTAGACTTGAGAAAAGAAGGATCAAGGAGACATGACATCTGTCTTCAAGTATGTGAATGGCTGTCAGTCATAGAGAAGAAGGATTAGACTTGTTCTTGTAGGCCCCAGAAGGCAGAACAAGAAACAATGGGTGGATGTGGCAAAGACCAGTTGAGGCATGATGCCTGGAAAACTTTTTCTAATTAATGATGTCCAAAAGTAGAATGGGACTTCTTAAGAGATGGTGGTTTCTCCTTTCTTAGAAGTCTTCAACCAGATGCTAAAAAGCCACTAGTCCAGCATATTATAATAGATTCCTTTCATGTATGTGTTAAACAAGAGGGTCCCTGAGGTTCCTTCCAACTTTCAAATTCTATGATTCTTTGGCACAATACTTGACACACTGTCCTATGTATTCATTATTTGCAATGTGTTGCAACCTGCCTCACAAACCACCATGGTGATCTGTCTTGCCCTTTGGATCATCCTCAACTTTAATTCTTCAGAGACAATGGAGTTCCAGTACTTTTAGTCATACAACAACCAAAACTAATTGGTGTTTTTTTTTAAATTGGACTTTTATTTGGAGGAGAAGTTCAAGGTCATGACAAGAACCTCAGAATATTTCAAATGCAATCCAGTGAATTCTCCTTTTCTGGATCAAACCTGAGTCAAGTTCATTGTACATTTGCAGAGTCTGTACTTAATTTATATACTAATGGATGAATTCTATAATTCTGATAAATTTGGAACTGGAAGGGAATTTGAATACCATCTCATTCACCTCTTAATTTTACAGGATAGGAAGCTGAGACACAGCAGGATAAGAAGCTTGCTTACGGTCCCATAAGCAGAGACACTAAAATTTTTGAAGTCAAGTTATCTGATTCTAATTGCATTGTTCTTTTTTTACTGTATTTCTATCAAGCATTAAAATTACTTTGCACTTAATCCTCAAGTATGCCCAGTCATTTAAACATCATTCATAGCAGAGATCATGTTTTTGCTTTTCTTTGTATACCCGGAACTTAGGACAGTGGCTGACATAGTAAGGACTCAATAAATGCCTATTGATGCATTAAAAATTTCAACATAAATTATTTTTTCATTTCTCTTATATAAAGTTGGTTGAATGATATTTGGGACCCTACAGACAAGTTAATGAAGTAACAATGGCCAGGTCATTGGGATTTGAGGGGCAAAGTATAATCAGAAAACGGTGGCTTGGTTCAAGTTTTACCTCTAACTTTATCTCATAAGGAAACCACTTAACTTTTCTCGCCTTGACAATATCAGTCATTTGTTTGGTTTTTTTTCAGTGTTATTGTTAAATCATTTTGTAAAAGGCATATGAGGATAGATATTACTGCATTTAGTGCAGCTAGGTGGTACAATGGATAGAAGGCTGGGCTTAAAGTTAGGTTCATCTTCTTGAGTTCACATTAGATTCCATTCACTCTCAGCTGTGTGACCTGAGGAAGTCAATTAACATAATTTGCCTCAGTTTTCATTTATAAAACTATCTGGAGAAGGAAATGACAAGTAATTCTGCCATATTTGTCAGAGAAAACCCAACTGTGTCTCAAAGAATCAGACATGACTGAAATAATTGAATAACAACCAATAAGGGCAGGGTTTTTTTTGTTTGTTTTTTGTGGCCTTTAAAAATTTTATTCCACCAACACTCACAATGACGGGAATGTTCAAGAACTAAGATCTTGAATTTCATTGTTAGGATAGTCTTAACTTGTTTAGGGAGGCACAGTCACATATAGGATTACATTAGCAATATTTTGGGTACCACTCTCGCTTTTCTATTTATATTTTTAGAATTTAGTAGAACACTTTCCACATTGAAAGTATTTAATAAATATCTTCATTCATTCATTTCATAGATGAAAAGCAGCTAAAATAATGAAAAGTGATTTATTCATGGTGACTCAGCTTCAGAGGGATTTGAAACTAGATCTTCTGTCCCAAAATATGTTAAAATATACCATACTCCCTGAGGGTAAGTAGAATATAATGTTCAAGGGTATGCCTTAAAAAAATTACTTCATTCACCTGTAAAAAGCTTCTTCCCCTTTGTCTTTAGACATGAAAAGAGATTGTTAATATCCTTAGTACTGATACATCTTCAAAAGTTATGAGATTGGACAGAGCCAAAATGGCAGAGTAGAAACAGAAATCTAGCTAAATCCTGCCAACATTCCTTTCCAAGCAATTTTAAACTAACTGCTCAAAACAAATTTTGAAATGGTAGAGCCAACAAAAGATCAAAGTGGAACTTTTTCCAGCCTAAGAGTGAAGGACATTGGTGAGAGAGACCTATGAAACCAAGAGAAAACCAGCCCTAAGTTGGATTGATGTTCTTCATTCTCAAAAAAATATATGAATGATGAGACTTGAATAGTGACATCATTATTCAAGTTACGATGTGTCCAAGTGGTTGATCATATCAATATGCGCTCGGAACACTCTATCACAAGTTGAGCACAAATAGTCCATATGAACATTTGGATTGGATTCTCTAAATTTGCCCACTCTTCCTTCTTTTCCTGCTGTCTGATTGGTTTAGTTTTAGCTACTTCAATTCTGATTTGCATCGTCTTTGATAAAAGCATGCCATGCTGGGTGGTCCTGAGCTAATGTGTCCATTGTTATGCAATCAGTTTTAAAGTTCTTAGCAAAAATGTTGAGATTGTCCTTATATCATTTTTTCTAACCACTACATGAGCTCTTGTCCTGCATGATTTTTCCATAAAATAGTTTTGTTTTATTTTTTTGCCAATAGCGACTTGGATATTAAAGCAATATGACCAGCCCAATGGAATTGTATTCTGTGCAATTGAATGCATAGCAGCAACATAGTAAGCTGGAAAGGAGACTGTTCTAACAGTAGTAGCAAAAATTTTGGGATTTCTCAGCCTAGAAAAAAGTAAAGAATCAAATAACTGGTCAGAGAGGAGATTACAGGGGACCCATGGAAACATGTATGCAGCAGAAGCTGATTGACAATTTTATTACACATCAGCAGTTCTGGATTCCAGGAATGAGAGGAACACTTGGAATACTAGAGCTTACTGTGGCAGGAAAACAAAGGGTTTGGTCACAACTCCAAGATCAAGAAGAGTGCTAGTGTTTGTGACTGCAGGGGAACTTGAGCCTTTCCTGGGTAAAGATCAGAGAACATAGCAGGAGAAAAATGGGAAAATCTCTCCCTGCGTCACACTCCCTTGTAAGCATTGAAGATTTACAGATCCCAAGAGCTAGATTTGAAAATAACAGCAAGGAAAAAAAATCTGAAGCTTGGGGCAATGCCTCCCCAACTCCAGCTGCATGGATCCCAACTTTAACATAAAATTCAAAGTCAAAAATTAGGTTGAAAAATGAGTAAACAACAACAAAAACAAAGAAGAATTTGGCCATAAATATCTACTGTGGTGACAGGAAAGTTGTTGTTAAGTCATTCAAGACTCTTCAGGGGTCCATGTGGGGTTTTCTTGGTAAAGTGGTCTAGCTGATTTTAAGAAATAAGAACTTAACCAAAGAGGCACCAAAAATACTGAAGAAAATAATACCTTAAAAAATAGAATTGGCCTAATGGTAAAAGGTGCACAAAAAATCTATTGAATAAAAGACATCTTTAAAAAGCAGTTGGCCAAATAAAAAAGAGGCAAAAGCTCACTGAAGAAAATAGTTTCTTAAAAATTACAACTGGGAAAATGAAAGTTAATGGCTCCATGAGACAGTTTTTAAAAATAAGCAAAATTAAAAGAGTGAAAAAAGAAGGAAACATGAAATATCTTATTAGAAAAACAGCTGACCTAGAAAATAAATTGAAGAGAGATAACTTTAAAATTATTGGACTAATTGGACTATCTAAAAGCCAAATTCAAAAAAAGAATGACTCTAGACATCATTTAATTTTTTTCCATTTAAGATTTTTTTCTAATTACTTGTATAGTTTTCAACATTCACTTTTTTTTTAAATTTTGAGTTTCAAAATTTTCCCTCCCTCCCTTTCTCTTCCCAAGACACTAAGCAATATGCATTATACATGTCCGATCATGTTAAACATATTTCCATATTAGTCTTAGTATTAAAGGAGAATCAGGATGAATAGGAAAAAAACAGAACACAGAAAAATATGAAAATAATCTGTTTCAATCTCCATGGTTCTTTCTCTGGATGGGGATGGTATTTTCCATCATGAGTCTTTTGGAATTAAATATATTTCAAAAATCATAAAGAAACACTGCCCTGATATTTTAGATCTAAAGAGAGAAACTAGAAATTGAAACAATCCACCAATTACTTTCTGACAGAGATCCCAAAATGAAAACTCCCAACAAGATTACAATCAAATTCCAGAGCTCCCATACCAAAGAGAAAATATTGAATGCAGCAAGAAATAAATCACAGAAAAATTAGCAATTTCCATGTTAAAGGAGCAAAGTGGGTAGAATATGGTATTCTGGAAGGCAAAGGATTCAGAATTACAACCAAAAATAACCTCAGTAGCAAAACTAAGTTTAATCATTCTGGGGGAGAAGAGATGGAATGGATATTTAATGAAATAATGGACTTTCAAGCATTCTTGATAAAAAAAAATCAGAACTGAATAAAAAATTTGAAATTCAAACACAAGACTCAAGAGAAGCTTTAAAAGGGTAAGCATTAAAGAGTAATTTTTTAGAAACAACTTAAACTGTGTCCGTTCCTATATAGGAAGATGATACATGTAACTCCTAAGAACTTGACACTTAGGGCAATTAGGAGGATTTTCATAAACAAGTTTTTTAACCAGTGTTTCTAGTAAAGGCCTCATTTCCAAAATGGGTAGAGAACTGAATCAAATGTATACAAATTCAAGTCATTCCAAAGGATATGAAAAAATTTCAGTGATGAAATTAAAGCCATCGACAGCCATATAAAAAGGCTCTCACTCACTATTAATTAAAGAAATACAAATTAAAACAACTCTGAGGTACCACCTCATACCTGTCAAGTTGGCTAAAATGACAGGAAAAGATAATAAATGTGGGAGGAGATGCAAGAAAATTAGGACACTAATGCATTGTTGATGGAGTGGTGAACTGATCCAATCATTCTGGAGAACAATTTGGAATTATGCCCTATGAAGTATAAAACTGTGCATACCCTTTGATCTAGGAGTACCACTACTGAATTTGTATCTCAAAGGGATCTTTAAAAGGGGGAAAAGGATAAACATTGTGCAAAAATGTTTGTAGCAACTCTATTTTTCTTGACAAAGAATTGGAAAATGACTTGATACCCATCAATTTTGGAATAGCTAAATAAGTTATGATATATTAAAGTAATATAATATCATTGTTCTATAAAAATGATGAACATAATCAGGAAAGAACATTGTACAAAGCAAAACTATCCTGAATATCATTTAATATTCATCTCCTTAAGTACCTTAATTTGGAGTATGAAGGCCTGGATTGAATAAAAATAACAGTAAATAACAATGATTATGGCATTTAGATAGTACTTTAAGGATGACATGTGCTTTTATACATTTTTTACACGCTTATCACAGTAAACCTGGGAGGCAGGTGTGATGATTGTTTCCATACTAAAGATGAGAGCATTAAGGCAGATAGAGTTGAAGGGACTTCTCCATGGTCACATAACTAGTCAGTGCCTAAGACTCAGGTCTTGCTGATTGCACATTCAGTACTTTAGCCACTGCACCACCTTACTGCTTATTACTAATCACCTTTATGACTTTTAACAAATTACCTCAATGTTCCTAAGTTTCAAGCTCTTCATGTACCAACTAAATAGCAATAACATTTATCCAATCTACTTTGTAGAATATTTGGGAGGAAAGATTCTTTTAAATTGTGAGTAGTTGTAAACTGTGAGGTATTCCTGGTGATTTCATATCTCATCCTAATTCCTTTCTATCTGTATCCTTCAACATCCCTCTATTCAATTCTTTTCTTTCGAATATTGCCACTTATCTGTCATGTTCCATTACTTCCTTCTGGCTCCTATCACATGCACATAGTAAACTTAGATTGTAAGTTCAAGGAGGGACAGGTTCTATCTTTTTTTGTTGTTTCATCCCCTCCCACCAGCTCCTAGAAATCAGCTGATCTATTTGAAACAGAGACACATGTGAGGGAACAGCATACATTTTCCACAAAGCTGAGCCTCAATAATGGAACCAGTCAAAATACCCTAGACTTCAGTTCCTATAAGAAAATGAATCAGAAGAATAAATGTTTTATTTTTAAATTTGTATTTCTTATCAAGCCTGGTAGTCTTATGCAAAATAAATACAGAGGATTTAGAAGTTCATAGCTGAATTGGAATGGGAGCATGAGCCCAATGAAGTTTCCCACGTTGAACCCAATGAGTTCTTATGAATTCAGAATGGAGTGGAAAGCAGGCTAGATTTCAGGGAGGTTTGTTCAAGATAATCAAGAATGGAGGATTGAATAAAGCAGGTCAAAGATCCATTGAATTTTAGAGATTTTTTTGTTGTTTCAGGTTTCACTGGCTTTTTAGGATATCAATTACTTAGGCCAGTGACCTTGCAGTAGGCAATTATATTGCTTTTTTGTTTGTTTTTTCCAGCAGTAGCACCTGCATCAAGGGCTAATTTAATGACTTCCCCCACACACACTCCTTTAAGGTCTAGGCTACAATTTGAGAGCAGTTTGTTACTCAGTTGAAGCCTTATTTAGCAAACCAGCAAAGTTGATTCCAGGAATCATTAAACCATTGTGGATTAAAATCCTATCATATCTGTATGTTGGAATGAATACCTACCATGGCTACTTAGTTATGAGAGGACCAGTGATCACTGGTGAGACTAAAAACTCATCAGAGTCTATTGATTGGTTGAGGGGGTAGTGAAGGGCCAATTTAATGGAAGGATGAGGATATTGATGAGATTTTGAAAGTGGATTCTTTTTAGAAATATAAAGCAATATCAAGGCTATGCAAAAAGGAAAATGGCATAGTTGTTGCACTGGCTTGACTGGCTGAAGTTGGGGCATGGGGAGAGGGTATTCATAATTTCACAGATCATTGGGGGAAAGGGGATGAATTATTTGGGAATTAGGTACTAAGCTTTCTACTGCTTAACTGGAGTAGGTCAGTAGATTTAAAGACCATCAGGGGGAGAGCAGGACAATGTAAAAAGCAACAAGGTAGGAACAATTGGTGTTTCCAACCATGTGACTGGCCCATTGGACAGACTATCAGCTAACCTATAGCTGTAAATAACTCAATATAAAAAGCTATAGCAATTTTCCATCAGTGGGTAATTGTTAACTGGAGGCCTCAGGTGTAAATCTGAGTCCAGGAAATAAGATGGTCAACAACCCTTCACAAGGCAGAACCGCAGTGCAATGTGAGAGTCAAGTCAATGAATAATGCCATCAGTAATGATGCCCTATGTTCATTTCAAAGCCAAGAATTCTAATGAAAGCAACATTGGATCCATGGGCTAAGCTGAAAAATGAGGTCTGTTCACAAGTAATAGGTCAAAAACCACACAGATCAGGGACAGGAAACAGTGGGAGCATCCAAGGCCATGCTTTGAAAATGACAGTTTGCTTTCCCCAAAGAATTGCCCTAACAACACTCATTTTTCTCAGCCAAAGACACTGTAGCCTGGGATCAAACAAATCAGAACTGAGAAAGCTGAAGACAAACTTCATCTGTTTCACAGAAGTTTTTTTGTTTTCCTAGAATGGTTCTGCCATCTACTGTGAGGAAATCATCTGTTCCTTTTTGATCTGTGAAATTCCTTCAGTGGTCAGAGGGAGACCACCAGCCATCTTGTCCCAGACTGGGTTCTGAGCTCATGCTCTAGGTATGGTAGAATCCTTTGGCAGGAAGCAGATCAGGGGCCCTCCTCCCGGAGTCCAGTTGTCTGTAGGTCAGTCTCTGGCCATGTAACATGCAGGTGGTGGAAGGAGGAAACAAGCCCCCCTAAGGGATGACTCGGCAGCACCAGCCAAAACAAGCTTCTCTGGTCCTGCTTCCATCTGTGGGAACATATATGTCTCTCCAGTAAAGCCTAGAGAGGCCAGAGCAGGCAGGGACTCCTAAGTTATTTGACTCATCATAAAAATGGCCACCCTGGAAATGTGTTGAAGTCTATCATAAAATACCCTACCAGCAAACACCAGGATGTTCATGGTTCATTTCCCTTCCTTCAAAGGGAGAAAGCCATATTGTTCTGGTAAAGGAGTTTCTTTGCAAGGATGGCAATTGAAGATTAAAACAAGGCTTGAGGCTCCTCATTTCCTTTCCTCACCCCAATTTTCTATAGAATCCTGTGGTTGGTAACTCAATGATTTAGCTTAAGAACCACAGAATGAACCACTAAAGTCTGATGACTTGTCTATGAATGTAAGTGAAGAAGAGGAGGCAGTCCTAACTAGCTGCCTTGTTAAACCACATAAAGTTTCTGGGCTGAGGTCATCTATAAAATATGGAGGTTGGAATAGACTGGGGATTTTAAACTTGACCCCCAAGAGGTCAGTGGATAGATTTGGCAGGGAGAGACATTCATCAACTTAAATGAGAAAAATTATGTCTTTGATTTCACACACTGAAATTTAGAATTTATTTCAATTATGAATGCAGACAATAGGAGTCCATAGATGTCACTAGACTGCCAAAGAGGCCCATTAACCCAAAATTGATCAAGAATTCCTGATATAGAAAAAAATCAAAATCCCTTTAGGCTCTTGCAGAAGCTCTCCTAAAACAGAATTCTTTGGAGCCTGTTTGATGCACCTTGATGCATTTCTGTTCTTCCTTTTCCCATTTCACCCCTATTCCTCAAATACTTTGACCAGCATTTTGATATGGAGAAGAGAGAAGTTGTAGAATATAGCTCATATTAAGTCTCCAGAAGTCACTTGTTCCCAGATTCCACTGGTGCACCCATACTCCCCTGAAACTATCTCCTTGTTTCCTTCCTTTCTCCCTTCCTTCCCTCGGAACCATTCATACACCTAGATCACTCTTCAACCAATCCCAGATTCTAAATCTGTAGCTCAGACTGTGGGCAGATCTCTACCACATCAAGCTCAAGATTCTCTAGCTCTACCCAACTCCCTCCTTTAAACCCCAAGGGTTCATTTAAGAATAGCCCTCCAACCCCACCACCACCCCTATTTCACAAATATTTTACTGCTTCTGGCACACACAGTTTAGGGATCATTCCCACTTTCCCTTTTCCCACCTCCTAGTCAGGTGAACTCCTAATGTCATCTATCTCGATGTATTCTCCAAGCAAAACTCTGGCCAAAGGATTATGAAAATTATTTAGAGTGAAAGAGATGGGTTTATTAGCCTGGGGGAAAAAAGCATAGATGTACATGATAGCTGCCTTCAGCCCTGTTTCCCTCAGTCTGTAAAATAAGCTGGAGGAAGAAATGGCAAATCACACCAGTATCTGCTAAGGAACTCCAAATGGAGTCATGGAAATTGAATTGATACAATTGAAGTGACTGAACAACAACAGTGAAAGTAGAAGAGTTATTAGTTCATCCCATCCAGTCCTCCACATTAGGCATTTTATCTGCTGCTGCTCTTCCTACCCCCTGACTGATCCAGGAACACCCCAAAACAGCTTCAAATACAATATCACCCTTCACCTCCTCTGGGGACTTAATCCATTCCGCTGTGGAGCTCCCACCCTAGGACTAACTCTTGGTGAGAGAGAGATAGTGCAAATTCTGTGCCTGGTACACAGTAGGTATTAGTGAAATGCCTATTTCCTTCCCTTCCCCATTGCTTCTGATTCCTGATGCTGTTGGTTCTCTTCAAGAATGAAAGACAAATAATAATCTGTTAGTAGTAGTAGCTGCCCCATTGGGGACCCAACTGACCAACTGCTCAGTTGAGCAATGCTGTTTTCTTCCTTCCTTCCTTCCTTCCTTCCTTCCTTCCTTCTTTCCTTCCTTCCTTCTTTCCTTCTTTCCTTCCTTCCTTCCATCCTTCTTTCCTTCTTTCTTTCTTTCTTTCCTTCTTTCCTTCCTTCCTTCTTTCCTTCCCTCTTTTTTTCTTTACTTCCTTCCTTCCTGACTTCCTTCCTTCCTTCCTTTCTTCTTTCCCTCCTTCTTTCCTTCATTCTTCCTTGTTTCCTTCCTTTTATTTCTTTTCTTCTTTCTTTCCTTCTTTTATTTCTTCATTCTTTCTTTCCTTCCTTCCTTCTTTTCTTCCTTGCTTCCTTCCTCCCTCCCTTTTTTTTCTTCCTTTTTTCCTCTCTCCTTCTCTCCCTGCCTTCTTCCTTTCTTCCTTCCCCCTCCTCTTGGCTTCTCTCTGTCCAGATAAGGAATAATATACTTACAAGTAAGTGTTTTGCCCCAAAGATAGTAGATTTCTTAAAATAAAAGTCTGGAAAAACCAGAGTTTGGGAAGACCATTGAGAATCAAATGAAACTACTTGAATATGCTTTAAACCAAAATCATTCTGGTTTTCACTCATTACTCAGTGAGTCCCAACATACCTGAACTTCTGTTGGTCATTATTAGGGTTTTGATGTCTCAAAGTAGGTATAAATAGCAATTGCTTCTGTTCTGGCCAGAAAAACTGAGAGTCTTTTTTCTCCCAGACTGATTTTCTTTCTCTCTTTTTTTTTTAGGTAGGTAAAAGTGGCCATTTTTTGTCTCACTTCTTACCTATTCTTAATCACTAAATGGGTGTAGCCTCAAACCTGGGAAAGACCTTAGCTTGAAAAGGCCAAGGACTCTCACTATACCCGGGGCCATCTCCAGTCAGTCAGTCATCCTGATCTATGTCTTGCTGCTGGACCTAGATGACTGGAACAGAGAGTAAGACTAGTGACTTTACACAGTACAACCTCACTTAAATCTAATTAACTTGCAAATCAAGCCATCACCTTCCTGAAGTCAATGGTCCTCTTTGAGAAAAAAAAAAAGGTACAAACAACAATCTTTTGGAAAACAATGGTAGTATTGCCACTGATTACTCACCATCTAACTAATGAATCTTCCTTATCCATCACTCCATAATGTGTAATTTTGGCAGTTACATAGCACAATGGAATAGAAACTAGACCAGCTATACCAAGTAGACCAACTCAGGAAGACCTGATTTCAAATTTGACCTCAAATACTGGACCTGTACAAATCACAACCTCTGCCTGCCTTAGTTTCCTTATTTGTAAAAGGGAGAAAAATAGTATCTACTTCCAAGAGTTGTTGTGAGAATTTAAATGAGATGACATTTGTAAAAAGGTTTTCAAACCTTAAAGTCTATATAAATACTAGCTATTGTAATTGTTATCATTGTTGTTATTCTTCATTGTTAGAATGTATGAGTCTTGACGTCAGGGATTGTCTTACTTTAGTATGTATGTCCTCAGTACTTGATTTTGTCCAACACATAGCACAGAGGAGAGGAGAGGAGGGGTGGGGAGTTGGGGGAAATGGAAGACAGGGAGAAGAAGAGGAAGAGGAAGGGAGAGGAAAGGGGAGGGAAGAAGCCTAATAGGAAAGTGCCAGGCATAAAATAAAAATTTGTGTTGTAAAATAGCAAGATGTTGCCAAAATCCCTCTATCATGAGGGCTAGATGACATATTTACTTGGGGGCATACACCCGCAATTTCTTTTGTTAATGCAAATTGGGGTAAGTGGGAGCCAGTAAAGGAATAAAACCGGAAGAAAATTTCTCAACAGCTGGCTTTCACTGCCAACATCTAATCTGTCTACCGCATATAAACACTGGAAAAGTTAAGCATCTGCTCCTAATGAGTTTCTCTGTGTTGGTTTCTGTAGCCAGTCCTTTAATCATTTCTTCTGAGGGTAAGTGATTATTTCACTTTTAGCACTCACTGGAAGTGAATTTCATGGAATGGCTTGAGTCCCCACTATCTCTCACACTATCAGTGGGTGACCAACTTTATGAGAAAGACATTAAACAATATCAAGATCAAACAGAATCATAGGATATTGGGGATAAAAAGGATCTTGGCAGTTATTTTACACAATGACCTTATTTTATAGGTAGGACAATCTTAGCTCTGCAAGGAGACAACTTGCCCAAGGTCACACAATTGGTTAATGGCAATGCCAGAAGCAGGTCTCCTGCCTTCCCAAACTAGCTCTCTTTACATTGCATTCACTCCACAAATGCTCCTTTATTTATTAGATGTCTACTAAGTAAAAACCACGGTGGTAGGGCTAGTAGAAGGTTATAATACCACCCTCCCTTCCTCTGATCTGAAATAAACACCAATGAAGTGAGTCCTCTTAAATCTATTGAAGTTGACAGTATAAAATCAGAGAATCTCAGAATTGGAAAGGACCCCTAAAAGTTCTTTAGTCCAAGTCATATTGTTGAGTCAATTTTCAGTCCTGTTCTTACTTTTCATGACCTTATTTGAGGTTTTCTCATTTTACAGATAAGGAAACTGAGGCATACAAGCTAAGTAATTTGTTTAGGGTCATATAGCTAGTAAGTGTCTAAGGCCAGATTTAAATTCAGATCCTCCTGACTCCATGGTCAGCATTCTATCCACTGCACCATCTAGCCACAATCCAAAAAAAAAAAAAATTCCACTTACACCTTCCACAAGTGGTTACCCATTTTTTGTTTAAAGACATTTAATGAGCTCAATCCCTAAGAGAGTTTCTTCTACTTTGGGAATGCTCAAAATGTCAGGAAGCTTTAGTTTTTTTTTCCACCAATATTAAGCCCATATTTACTTCTTTGTAACTTTTACCTAATGCTCCAATTTCTGTTTCTTAGGACCACATAAATAAGATGAAAATTCAATTATATAATAGCCTTTCAATCAACAAATTTTCATCTGTTTAATTTATGCCATACTTCTATCACTTTGCTTTCAAGTTCTCTCTTATCAAGACTGAATAGCTCTGACTCCTCTATCCAGTCTTTTGATGGTGAGATCTCAAAGCCTTGCTCTTCTGAACAATATCCAATTTATCTATATCCTCCATAAATGGAGGGTTACTTTTATCTTTTCACTATCTCATGAATTTTCATTTACTCAATTCCAATTCCATAACTTTTTGGATGTGTTATGAAGACCAATGCTCTTGATAGGCCAGAAGAAATATACTTGAAGGCAGGAACTATTATTTCATTTTTGTCTTTGTATCCTGAATAACTAGCACAATACCTGGCACATAGTATGTACATTATGAATAAGAATGAATTAGTAGAAATAAAACAATTCATCATTTTTGTTATTCAAAGCTGTATTGTACCATATTGTAGTCTAATTTTTTCTTTTTTTATTAAAGTTATTTAATTTTTAAAAAATATACATGGATGATTTTTCAACATTAACCCTTGTAAAACCTTGTGTTCCAATTTCCCCCCCCTTTTTTCCCCTCCCCTCCCCTGAATAGCAAGTAATCCAGTATTAAACATGGTAAAAATGTTAAGTCCAATATATGCATACATATGTATACAGTTATTTTGCTGCAAAAAAAATCAAATTAAAAAGGAAAAAGAAAATAAAATGCAAGCAAACAACAACAAAAAGAGGGAAAATGCTATGTTGTGATCTACACCCAGTTCCCAGGGTCCTTCTTTTGGATGTAGATGGCTCTCTTGATTACAAGATCATTGCAACTGGTCTGACTCATCTCATTGTTGAGAAGTACCACTTCCAACAGAATTGATCATCATATAATAGTGTAAAAAGATCTCCTGATTCTACTCATTTCCCTTAGCATCAGTTCATCTAGGTCTCTCTAGGCCTCTTTGAAATCACACACCCAAAGTAAGATGTTGCTCCCTTGCTTTTCACCTTGAAAGGGCTTCCAAGAAGAAACTAAAATTGTTGTCCTTTTTAGGAGTGTATTGATAGTATGAAAACACTTCTAGAATTTTGTGACCCTCTAGTATATTGGGAAGAGCACTATATTTGTAGCCAGAGAGCCTGGAATCAATTTTATTACCTTCCTGGATACTGTGACTTTTAGTAAGTCACTTCATCTTCCTCTATCTTGGTTCCCCAGCTGTTTAAGAAGGGAACTTGAAAATTTGAACTCAGGTCTTCCGGGTGTAACATCATGAAGATCTGATTTCAAATCTGGCCTCAGAAACTTAGCAGCTGTATGACCCTGGGCAAGTACCTTAACCTTGTTTGCCTCAGTTTCCTCATCTGTAAAATGATCTGAAGAAGAAAATGCTAAATCATTCCAATATCCCTGCCAAGAAAACTTCAAATGTGGTCACTTAGGTCAGATGTGATGGAAAAATAACTTGACAGCACAACTAAATAATAGAATAACTATTTAGAATAATGTAGAATAACTAGCTACAGTTTGTTCAAAGCAAAGAATATACATATAAATTTTAACAAAACAATAATAACTCATGCAGAGTAATGGACACTTAGGGTAGAAAGATACAAATAAAATAGTTCCTACTTTCAAAAAACTTACCATTCTGCAAGGGAGTTTCTATTCTCTACATTTGCCTCTGACAGTGGCATAATTATACATAGAATCCCTGAGTTAGAAAAACTGGCTCTTTTGCTAGGCAAATAATCAGTTAAATTATTCAGCTTCTCACATTTCAACTGTTATCTTATTTCAAGACACATTTAAAATTATATGGATTTAATATATATTTGACAGACCAATACAGAAAACAAATACTTTTCTCTATGCCAAATAAAGTGTCAGAGTCCTTATTTCTAGATTCATTTTGAAATATTTGCTAGTATGATGTGGACAAAGATGATACTAAGAAGCTTTAATTAATATGATTTTTTTTTAAATTTCTTGAGCTTTCTGAAGGAAAAAAAAAAAGAATCAAGTGTGATTTTTTTTTAAGTTTTATCTAAAAATCTCCCACCCAACAGGATCTTCCTGTAAAGGGACTGAAAGACAATGATGAATCGGGAGAGTCGTGTAGTGAGTCAGTCCACCAAAAGATCTTCCCTTCCTGAATAGCTTGAAAAAACTTTGAAGAGGAGCTTGAATTTTCACATAAAGACAGGGACTGGTTCAGTAAATTTGAATCCAGGTATTTGATCTGATGTTCAGAGCCCCCAGACACAACTTCAGAGAATGCATGAGATGCCATTTTCTGTGTATTCCATCAAAGCATATGATCTGTGAATTGGAAATAGTAGCTTAAAAATTAAGAGAGCTGAAAGCCAATATAGGTAAGGAGATAGTTCAGAAAGAACTATATGATTTATATGAGTTCAAATGCCTTCTCCTAACAAATTTGCCTTCATAATATCTCTCATATGTTCCCTTTTCTCTCCTCTGACACCGCCGTCACTCTAATGCAAGGTCTCATTACCTCATACCTAAATTATTGCAATGGAATCTTGGTTGTCTTCCTTCTTTGTCTTTCTTCATTCATTCAAAATGATCTTCCCACATTATGTGTGATTATATTATGTCTTATTCAATAAATTTCTATTGCTTCTAAAGTCAGTTAGGTTTAACTTTTAAAGCCCTTCAGAGCCTGGTTCTTTTTTGCATTTTCAATCTTATATTTTTCTGCCTTCCACATACTCTACAAATTCAGTAATGCTTGCTTCTTTTGTTTTTCTTTATACACAGCAATATTTATCTCCCAGTTCTATCCCATTGCCTAACTGTCATAAATGGGTAAACGGTCACAGAAGTTGGTGGGATAGCTGGCTCCTTGACCACAACAGTTATTTCCCTAGATAGTGGTCATTAAAAAAAACAACTGCTGTGGTCAAGGAACCAGCTACTCCATCCATTTCTATTCACAGGGAAAACAAGCCAGACCACCTGAAGCTACAAGACACCCCAAGGAACAGACAGGAAGCAGTGTGTATCAAGCAGGTCAAACTACCACCACCTTGATCACTATCTCCTCTGAGATCCTAATGGAGACCTCAAACCAAGAGTCTTTGGAAGAACTTTACTTCCAGTCTAGCATTAAATGGTCCAATATCTCGTACCAATCCCATTTTAACAATGGAAAGGACATTAAAGAAAAGACATTATCATTTGCTTTGCCACTGTACTTTAAGACAATGGGACCCTTTTATCTGGCTTAAAACTGAAACTCTCCATATATATTATCTCCCTTTTTAGAATGTAAGTTCCTTGAGAGCAAGATCTTCTTGTGTCCCCAAAGTTTAGCAGCATTTTGCATTCAGTAACAACTTAAGAGTGGACTATTCATTCAAGTAGAAAAGGTAATACCAATAATAAAGATGCCAGAGAGGAAGAAGATAATTTAGGTCAGGAGCACTGAGAATCATGATAAAAAGACAAGTCTGACTTCGCTAAGGATAAAGTAGTGACAAATTAAGTTTATTTCCTTTTTAAATAGAATTATCAAATGAGCTAATATCTCTCCACTAAAATCCCACTCAGAGGCTTCATCTTAGTACAGGGGTGATCTTTGGGTTCCTTTCAGGTTATGTCATTGGAGAGCAAGCTGTGACGTGTCCCACCAAGCTGGGAATGGGGATGGATAATTTATACATCTAAAAATCAGTCAACCTAAATGTGGAGAATATCATCACTTAATTGACCAAAAGAAGATGTTTTTTAGTCATAGCAAGTCCTAATGGTCATCTACTAAACTATTGAAGGGTTGTAATATGTGCATCAGTATTGTAATTACTCACACTAATGAAATTCTAAATCCTTGAAGTCTTGGGGGCAAGGGGAAAGGTGATTAGGTCTATAGAATTATGTAAACAGCATACTTTGATTTCAGGAAAGCATTAGATAAAATCTGTCATAATAGGTTGTGGACAAAATAAAAACACAGGAGCTGGATGGATTATAATATGGTAAATTTATAGTGAGACCTAAAATCCTACTGAGCAATAATACCAACCTAGATGACAGTCTTTAGTGGTGTGCCATTATGTTTTGTCATCTACTCCATGCTACTCAATAATGTTGTCAATGAAGACAAATACATGGACTCCAATCTTTCAGATGGCACAGACTCAGGGAGTAATGGCTAACATGTTGAATGATAACAACCTTTGGAGTAATAAGCTAAATATAGCAACACAAAAGTTGATAGCCTTAAAAGAAAAGAAAATTAGGTACCTAGGTGTTGCTTTTTTAAAAAATCAGCTACAGATACAGAGGTACAGAATAATTCTCAAAATACAAATGCCACAGAAATGGGATTAATGAGACTAACAATGAGGTGGCAACCAAAAAATGTGTAGGTCAAAGATGATTGCCTGCAGAACACAAGATGACAAGATCATAATTCCAATGGTTGTTTCTTACTTCTTCAATTTTCACTTTCTTTTATCATCCTAAACTCCAATAACCAATTAGCTGCCAAGCGTGGTCAGTTGTACCGCTATCACATGTCTCACATCTGTCCTCTTCTCTCCAATCACACAAGTTCTAGCATAGTTTAAAGGTCTAATCATCTCCTACCTAGACTGTGGCAATAATCTACTAAATGATTTCCTTCCAATCCATCTCTTGTACAATTGCCTAATTAATGTTTCTAATTATAGATGTAACCACATCACTCTCCCCCCCCCAAAAAAAGCAAAAAGCAAACAAACAAAAAAAACAAAACAAGAGTCACTATTCCTGATAGGAAAAAAAGAAAGTTCATCCAAGTTTCTATTTTATTTCATATAAATCCCTTTTATATGCTCTTATTTTCAAACTGGTCTGCTATTCCAACAGAGAGCATTTCCTGTTCATCATTAAATAATATTTGTAAAGCATTTAGCACAATACCTAATACAAAGTAAGTGCAACATATTAGTTACTATTATTGTTGTTATTCTAATTCACTGAGCTGAGAATCTTAAATTTTTTCCACTCATGAGCCCTTTTCACCTGAGAAATTTTGATATGACTCAAGATACATAGGTATATACTGATAATAAATCAAAATTTCACAACTCCTACATTCAATTATGAGATACTATGTGGGATCATGACTCACAGTTTAGGAAGCTGGGCTCACCTAGAGCATGTTTCAATGTCTTAGATAAATGGACTTTCTTGCCTTATTACTCTGAATCCTTCAAATCACTCAGTAAGTATTTGCAAGACATTATGCTTGATGCTAGAAGTACAAGTCCAAAGAATTACATAATCCTTATTCACAATGTGGCTACATTCTAGTGGGGAAACAAGAAATATACATAAAAATATATGTGGCATAAACATAAAATTCATAATATATACATACATTTATATGAACACAGTAGTTAAGTACAAAATAGTTTGGGAGGGAGGAAACAAAAAGTTGGGGGTATCATGAAAACCTTCAATGCAGAAAATAGTTCTTGAACTGTCTTTTTTTCCAATAATAGTTTTTCTTTTATTATTTTCAAAGTACAAAGATAGTTTTCATCATTCATCCTTGCAAAACCTAGTGTTCCAAATTTTTCTCCCTTCCTTCCCCCTACCGCCCTCCCTTAGATAGCCAGTAATCCAATATATGTTAGACATATATAATTCTTCTATACTATGTTGTGATCCACATTCAGTGCCCACATTCCTCTCTCTGGATACAGAGGGCTCTCTCCATCCCAAGTCCATTAGAATTGGCCTGAATCACCTCGGTGTTGAAAAGAATCACTTTCATCAGAATTGATTATCACATAATCTTGTTGTTGCTATGTACAATGTTCTGGTTCTACTCATTTCACTTAGCATCAGTTCACATAAATCTCTCTAGTTCTTTCTAAAATCATCCTACTGAAAATTTCTTCCAGAACAATAATATTCCATAATATTCATATACCACAACTTATTCAGCCATTCCCCAACTGATGGGCATCCACTCAGCTTCCAGTTTCTTGCCACTACAAATACTTTTTCAGATCCTCTTCCCTTTTTTATGATATTTTTGTGATACAGATTCATTAGAGACACTGCCAGATCAAAAGATAAGCACAATTTGATAGCCCTTTGGACATAGTTCCAAATTGCTCTCCAGAATTGTTGCAACAGTTCACAATTCCACCAACAATGCATTAGTGCCCCGTTTTCCCACATCCCCTCCAACATTCATCATTATCTTTTCCTCTCATCTCAGACAGTTTGGAGACTATGTAGTGGTACCTCAGAGCTGTCTTAATTTGTATTTCTCTAATCAATAGTGATTTAGAGCATTTTTTCATATGACTAGAAATGTCTTTAATTTCTTCATCTGAATTGAACTAAGTATTAAAGTCTTAAACATGAACTAAGTCTTTAAGACAACAGGATTCTATAAGGCAAGGATAAGGAGGGAACACAGGAGAAATGGCTAATGCAAAGCCATGGAGAAAGGAGATCGTCTGACATGAATCAAGAATAAAGAGATGGCCCATTGGCTGGATTCAAGAAAGTTGGATGTCTAATGAGGCTAGAAAGTTTGTTCATAGATATTTACTTCTATGTTTACAGGCTGCATTCTCTTTCTTCCTGTCCCCCAAAAAAGTATGTTCCAAGAGGTTTCATTTTTACTTTTGAATCTTGTGTCTTGCATAGAACATAGTAAAAACCTAAATGACTGTTGAATTTTTTTAGATTAAGATTAAGGTCAGATTGGGTCAAGCTTTAAAAAATAAGTAGAAACATTTATATTCTATTCTAGACATAATTGGAAGCTACAGGAGTTGGTTGAGTAGCATTTTCATATGGTCACATCTGTGCTTAAGCAAAATTATTTTAGAAGGAGCTTGAGAGACTTGAAGAAAAGACATCAATTAGGAAGGTATTGTAATAATCTAGATAAGAGGAAGCCAATTGGATTGAAAAGAAGCTATTAGATTTGATAATCAAGAGATTATTGATTACTCTAGAGAGAGAAATTTCCATTCAATGTTGAGGTCAGAAATTAGACTACAAAGATTAGGAAGTATGAGAGGAAAGAAAATGGAAGGAGTAGGTATAGATAAAGCTTTTGAAATATTTTAGCAAAGAAAATGAAAAAAATATTGACTGATGACATAGCTATAGGGGATACAATGGATAGAGCACCAGACCTGGAATCAGGAAGATATGAATTTCAATCTGACCTCAGACACTCACTAGCTGTATAACTCTGGGCAAGTCACTTAATAATCTCTGTTTGCCTTAATATATTGGAGGAGGAAATAGCAAGCCATTCTGTTATCTTTGCCACAAAAACCACAAATAAGATCATGAAAAGTTGGACTAAACAATAGCAACAAAGAAAGGATGGATTAGGGCTAATCAAGAATAGTGACTCATCTTGCCTTTTTCCCTTTAGTTGTCTCAATCCTTCAACCTGTATCCACTCTACTGAGTTGAATCCTCAAAAGGGAAGCTACCACAATAATCACTCCCTTATAGAAAAAGGAATAAGGATTTCTATAGTTCCTATTGTGTGCCAGATATTATATGAAACACTTTTTACAAATACAATATATCACTTGATCCTCAAAGCAATCATTCAAAGTAGATACTATTAATTTATAGTTGAGTATACTTGAGCACACAGTAACTTGCTCACAAAGCCAAAAAGTATCAGAGGCTAAACTTGAACCTAATTCTTTCTGATTCTAGATTCAGTGTTCTGTCCACTATGCCATGGGTTGCCTCTAAGCTTCTAGGGATAACCCTTTTAGGTAGTTATCCAATTAATCAATAAACATTTATTAAACTCCTGCTATGTATCAGGCAATATTTTTAAATATCGGGGATACGAAAAGAGACAAAAGATAGTCCCTGCCTTCAAAGAACTTACACTCTAATAGTTATTCCTACTAACATTGTATCTTCAGGGTTCTCATTGATGAAAATATTAAGATTTCAGCAAGTTGAATCTTAACCAAAACATTTATTGAAGAGGCAAAACAAAAATTAATTGACATAACATTCTTCCCACAAACCTGGCAAATAAGCTCCCACTATTTCCCAAAGAAATATTAGAAAGAGTGGGTACAAGCTTAGAGTATGTACAGATGTGGAGGGGGTATTTGTGGCCAAGACAACTCACAGCTCTGGAACTTCAGATCTCAAAGTTCTTTCTTTATATTGGAAATTGATCCTACAGGACTCACTAAGGGGCATAGGGATGTGTCAATGACTCCACCCTTGAGTTTGGTTAGCTTCTCACAGAACACAATATCCCTACTGGAATGGATAGGGAAGTTTATACTCTTCAAGCAGAAATAGCAAAAAAAGAAATGAAACATCTCAATGTATGGAATATTCTGGGGCCTTTCTGGGGAGGTATGATCTAGTCTACTATTCTCCATCACCAAAGCAATCTTAATTCTATCTGATAGTTTATATACTGTGTGATTTACCTATATTCCACTGAATTTTTACACACACACACACACACACACACACACACACACACACACACACAAACACACAACTTGCTCACTTCACTCTTCATCTCGGATACTGCCTAATTTCTTTTGAAATCAAACAGGATGATCACAGACTCTACAAATGATATCTCAGCCTAGTCTGTTCCTTCAATAATTATCAGATTACAAATTTTTCTATTGTTCTCTACCCAGCCCACAAGTCTTAGCTCTTCTTGTTCCCATCTCCTTAGCTGTATTTCATTTCTCCTGTGATATTCCCAGCTGTTGATCCAAAATCTCTGGTGACTCTAAGGTTACAATTTTCCCTTGTGGAATGTAAAATAATTTTAAAAGAATAAACATCGCCACATTCCAGTTCGTTTCAACATTAATGAAATCACATCCCAGCACATTACAACACTCTCACCCTCATCCTCAAATCATTTACCAGGAAATACAGTTGGGAGGTGCCAAAGCAGTGGTCATAAAAATGGTTCCATATTTCTTCAATCATTGGAATGGAGTTTTCCCATTGGGCTCATCCCTTTGGACAGATAACATCGTTTTTTAAAAAAATCATTTTATTGCTAAATTTGGGGGTTTTGTATAATTTTTATTTCTCAATTTCTTTTTTCCCACTTCCAGAGAAAAAAGAGCTATCCCTTATAAAATAAAAAAGGAGAAAGAAAGAAAGAAAGAAAGAAAGAAAGAAAGAAAGAAAGAAAGAAAGAAAGAAAGAAAGAAAGAAAGAAAGAAAGAAAGAAAGAAAGAAAGGAAGGAAGGAAGGAAGGAAGGAAGGAAGGAAGGAAGGAAGGAAGGAAGGAAGGAAGGAAGGAAGGAAGGAAGGAAGGAAGGAAGGAAGGAAGGAAGGAAGGAAGGAAAGAAAGAAAGAAAGAAAGAAAGAAAGAAAGAAAGAAAGAAAGAAAGAAAGAAAGAAAGAAAGAAAGAAAGAAAGAAAGAAAGAAAGAAAGAAAGAAAGAAAGAAAGAAAGAAAGAAAGAAAGAAAGAAGGAAGGAAGGAAGGAAGGAAGGAAGGAAGGAAGGAAGGAAGGAAGGAAGGAAGGAAGGAAGGAAGGAAGGAAGGAAGGAAGGAAGGAAGGAAGGAAGGAAGGAAGGAAGGAAGGAAGGAAGGAAGGAAGGAAGGAAGGAAGGAAGGAAGGAAGGAAAGCTATTCAAAACCAACAAATCCATCAACTAAGTTCAATATTATGTTCAATGATTTATAGGCCTAGTCCCTACCTTTGCAAAGGGAAGATGGGTGGTATATTCTGATAGATATTCTGCCATTCTCCAACTCAATTTGCATGGGCATCCACTCAATTTGCCCAGTTTGATAGTCCTTTAGGCATAGTTCCATATTGCTCTACAGAACAGTTGGATCTGTTTACAACTTCACCAACAATGTATTAGTGTCCCAGTTTTTCCACATTCTCTCCAACATTCATCATTATCTCTTCCTATCATCTTACTCAGAGAGGTGTGCCGTGGTACTTAAGAGTTGTCTTAATTTTCATTTCTCCTATCAATAATTATTTAAAGCATTTTTCATATGACTAGAAATGGTTTTAATTTCTTCAACTAAAAATTGTTCATATCCTTTGTTGGTCATTATAGTTTCACAGTGTTCAGTTTCAATGTTATTGTATTGTTGTCTCATACTTCTCTTAAAGGCAAAGAATTCCTCCAGGTAATTCAGTACCCTGAGATATGCAGATACTCAACTAGTAGCTTGGGTTTCTTTTTGGTTTCAAACTAACCTTGAAGCAGAGAGAAATAATTTCTTTCCCTTAACATCTTTGATTCCCCTATTGTGCAAAGCCAGTGTAAGTAATATAGGAAAGGAAAGGTAATCCAAAACAGAACATAAATTAAAGACCAGTTGTATGTCTGCTTTATTTAATTCATGTTATGTATTTGTATGAATTCAAATCTGTTTTCAGACATTTAGCTAGCTGTGTGTCCCTAGACAAGTCACTTAACCCTGTTTGCCTCAGTGTGCAAAAGGAGTTTCCTCATCTGTAAAAGGAGTGGCAAAGGAAATGGTAAACTGTTCCAGCATCTTTGTCAAGAAATCCACAAAAAAAGAGGCATGGAGAGTAAAACATGATTGAAATGGCTTAACACCAAAATCAAAATATATTTGGATGCCTTCGCAGAGAATGGCATCTGGTGCATGTGAATAGGTCATCACTGGTTCAGCTAATGCAGCATCTTCATGTGCAAATGCTAAGGGACTTGCTTTCCGGAGAATCATGAGTCTGTATCAGAGAAGTGCTAGAAAGGGATTATACAGCATGTGTAGACATTCTGTAACTGGTTCAGGAAAAGAAGAAACTACTGGATTGGCTTTGGAGGTGTCAACTACCACCATTTTGCCTTATTCGCTTAATCGATTCTATTTGGTAACCTTCACTCACAGCATTTGGGAGGAGGGAGAGGAATGAGTCTTTTAATTTTTTTTTTGTCTTTTCATTTATTATTTTTATTTCTAGGGAATGGAGTAGTATCTCCAACCTTGACAGGTTCAAAAGGTAAGAACCAAGTTTTTTTCAGTTAGCACAGTATTGATGCCCCTAGGAGAAATGAATAATTTTTGGTAGGGAATTCAGGGATCCAACCCATCAGAAGGACTCACCTGGGAGTCAGGTCACATTGAGATATAAACTGAGTGGGAGCAATTCTGAGTCTTTTGTGCCTTTCTCCTTGTTATGATTAGTTCATCAAAAACTTGCTCACCTTTTGAGATCACTACTTCATTAGGAAAACAGTCCATTTTATTATTCCCATCTTTCCCCTTGCTGATGGCAATAATATAATAATAGAATAGAAAAAGTTCAAATGCTTAGCAGTACAGCTCAATGTTCTGGTATCTTATCTTTCCAGGTGATCTTCAGAATCTTCTTAAGACAATTCAAATGGAAGTGAGTCAGTTCCATGACATGGCGCTGGTACACTGTCCAGGTTTCCCAGACTTATAACAATGACATCAGCACAATGGCTCTGTAGACCTTCAGTTTGGTAGGCAACCTAACACTTTTAGGATAAAATATAGTCTGACTCCTTTACAATTCCATTACAACCAACAGCCTCCTATGATTTTGACTTTGATTGGGGCTTTGATTGACTGCATCAGCTTTGGGTATTCTTGGGACATCATCTAATACTGAACAAAACCTTGTAACTTACAGTCTTAGAGAGTGCCTAGAATAATCGACAATGAGAGGCAACGTAACTTGTGCAGTGTTCGATAGCCGGTCTGCATCAGAAACAAAACTGGAATCCAAGCCTTCTCTCCACTACCCATGCTCTCTTGTGCATAATAGGAATTTAATACATATTTATTGCAGTGTAAGAAATTAGATGCTATTTGAGGAATGTGTCTGGATGCTGTTTTTCTTAATGTAAAAAGGCAGTATGGACGAATCAGGTCCCAAAGTGGATTTTAGCAGTTCTGGTTATTCAAATTGGCAGTTACTATTGGTGTAATTGGCTACAGTATTGATCCAAATATAGGCCACACTCTTTCTTGACATCTGGATTATATACTATAAAGCTTGCATTCAATCTATAATTGGTCTTATTTTTCTGTGTGTATTTATATACATTGAAAAGGATTGTATCGTATAAAGCAAATATGTGAATTGCTCAGAGGGGCCATCCCATAAAGCATGTACCAGAGATCCCCGGAAAATTTCCAGAAACTCCTGGATATTTTGATGGAGTATAAAAGAACTTTATGCTTTGAGAGGGCAAAGTAAATCCCTTATTGATCTTTGAGGATGAATTGCTACTCATTGAGTTTATCTCCCCAAGACAGTCACTCTTTCTGCTTTCTCTTCCCATCTCCAAATTGTACTGAGACCAACTGTCTTTGTCCAGTTGCTTCTTGGCAATTCCAAGCTTGTGGCAAGTAAAACTACATGTCCTACCTGGAGAAGTCTGAGATTAGATCTGTTTCTCAGCTGCTGCTTCTGTTTGTGTTTCTTTACATGAAGAAAAGACAAACAACCTCTGTAAACAGAAGCAGCCCCACTAAGAACTAGACAACACAGACAGCTTCCTTCCTTCCTTCCTTCTTTCCTTTCTTTTTCTTTCTTTCTTCCTTTCTTTCTTTCTTTCTTTCTTCCTTCCTTCCTTTCTTTCTTTCTTCCTTTCTTTCTTACTCTCTCCTGCCTTCCTTCTTTCCTTCCTTCCTTCCTTCCTTCTTCAAAACCTTGGGATTTGTGGATTAGATTTCTTTCTTAAGGACCATGGCCTGAAGCCAAATCACTCTGGCTCTTACTGATTGACCAATAAAAGGTCCCAGGCCAAACCCATTTGGTCTTCTTTGGGGGGAGCCCTCATTAACTCAGAGTGAATGTAGATAGCAATTTTTTTGTTTTGGCCAGAAATCGTAAGGGTCTTCTCCCTCCAAATAAATTCTTTTTTTTAGTAGGTAAAAAGTTCATTCTTTTCCTTTTTTTCTTACCTAGCTTGGGTGTTGCCTCAGTCAAACTGAGACTTATTAAAGCCTTTAGCTTAAAAAGACCAAGATCTCCACTGCACCCAGGGTCATCTCCAGTAATCCTGATTTACATTTGGCCACAGAACCCAGATAGTTCCAAAGAGAACTCAAATCCATTCAAATCTGGTTCACTTACTCATCATGGTATAATCTCCCTGATGTCCTGATCCTCTGAGAATGAAGAACAAGCAATGCAAACAACACCACCTATGGTAGTCACTAGGCAACAATCGTGATGTGTACATTTCCAGTCTGGGAGGCTACCTTGTGAGATGGAAAGATGCAGGGATCCTAGATCTTTCGTTGGTACCAGCTAAACCGTAGATGCTCTTTCTATATCCAATATGACATTTTTGCAGGAGAAGACAACCATCATCAGAAGAATGAATCTAACCCTGACTTGGCTTTCTAGAAACTATGGAAGCCTAGAAGACATGGACCTGAAGGAAGTTATTTGGACAGTACAGAACCAAAATGAAATATAAAATGTCTATTTAGCATTTCTATAAGCCCATCATGTTATGATATTTTAAATATCAATAACCTGGTAGAACATAAAAATCATAGTAACATAATAATATAAGTTACTTGTTCTTGTTTAAGTTTTTTGTCAATTTGTTCTTGGAAATTTTGTATTTCTGAAACATTTCTTTTATGTGCAGGAAATAAAAAGCTGTCCTGTAGATTATGCATATATTTTATTGAGAATATTTCAACTTCCCACTTAAGGAGATCCTAGACCAGGGATTCTCAGCTTAAGATCTAAACTTATTATATATTTACATATGTGTATATATATATATACATGTATATATATATACATAGACAGTCATTTGCATGTGTTTAGTGATGTGTTTAATTTTATGTATTTAATTTGGGAATATATCTACCAAAGGAGAGTCAGGAATTATATGAGCAAAATTACAAAACACTTGCCACAAAAATAAAGTCAGATTTAAATAATTGGAAAGACATTCAATGCTCTTGGATAGGCCGAGCGAATATAATAAAGATGACAATACTCCCCAAACTAATCTATTTATTTAGTGCTATACCAATCAGACTCCCAAGAAACTATTTTAATGACCTAGAAAAAATAACAACAAAATTCATATGGAAGAATAAAAGGTCGAGAATTGCAAGGGAACTAATGAAAAAAAAGTCAGAGGAAGGTGGTCTAAGTGTACCTGATTTAAAGCTATATTATAAAGCAACAGTCACCAAAACCATTTGGTTTTGGCTAAGAAATAGACTAGTTGATCAGTGGCATAGGTTAGGTTCACAGGACAAGATAGTGAATAAAAATAGCAATCTAATCTTTGACAAACCCAAAGATCCCAAATTTTGGGATAAGAATTCATTATTTGACAAAAACTGCTGGGAAAACTGGAAATTAGTATGGCAGAAACTAGGCATGGACCCACATTTAACACCACATACTAAGATAAGATCAAAATGGGTCCAAGATTTAGGCATAAAGAATGAAATCATAAATAAATTGGAGGAACATGGGATGGTTTACCTCTCAGACTTGTGGAGGAGGAAGGAACTTGTGTCCAAGGGAGAACTAGAGACCATTATTGATCACAAAATAGAACATTTTGATTACACCAAATTAAAAAGTTTCTGCACAAACAAAACTAATGCAAACAAGATTAGAAGGGAAGTAACAAATTGGGAAAAAAATTTTACAGTTAAAGGTTCTGATAAAGGCCTCATCTCCAAAATATACAGAGAATTGACTTTAATTTATAAGAAATCAAGCCATTCTCCAATTGATAAATGGTCAAAGGATATGAACAGACAATTTTCAGATGATGAAATTAAAACTATTTCCACTCATATGAAAGAGTGTTCCAAATCACTATTGATCAGAGAAATGCAAATTAAGACAACTCTGAGATATCATTACACACCTGTCAGATTGGCTAAGATGACAGGAACAAATAACGATGAATGTTGGAGGGGCTGTGGGAAAACTGGGACACTGATGCATTGTTGGTAGAGTTGTGAAAGAATCCAACCATTCTGGAGAGCAATCTGGAATTATGCCCAAAAAGTTATCAAAATGTGCATACCCTTTGACCCAGCCATACTACTACTGGGCTTATACCCCAAGGAACTACTAGAGAAGGGAAAGGGTCCTGTATGTGCCAAAATGTTTGTGGCAGCCCTTTTCATAGTGGCTAGAAGCTGGAAGATGAATGGATGTCCATCAATTGGAGAATGGTTGGGTAAACTATGGTATATGAATGTTATGGAATATTATTGTTCTATAAGAAATGACCAACAGGAGAAATACAGAGAGGCTTGGAGAGACTTACATCAACTGATGCTGAGTGAAACGAGCAGAACCAGAAGATCATTATACACTTCAACAATGATACTGTACGAGGATGTATGCTGATGGAAGTGGATTTCTTCAACATAGAGAAGAACTAATCCAATTCCAATTGATTAATGATGGACAGAACCAGCTACATCCAGAAAAGGAACACTGGGAAATGAATGTAAACTGTTATTTTTACCTTCTGAATCCAATTCTTCCTGTGCAACAAAAAATTGGGTTCTACACACATATATTGTATCTAAATTATACTGTAATATATTTAACATATATAAGACTGCTTGCCATCTGGGGGAGGGGGTTGGGGGAGGAAGGGAAAAAATCTGAATAGAAGTAAGTGCAAGGGATAATGTTGTAAAAAATTACCCATGCATATGTACTGTCAAAAAATGTTATAATTATAAAATAAAATTAAAAAAAATAATTTTATGTATTTAAAAGTATTAGTCTGAAAAGAATCTATTGATTCCACCACAGAGTAAACATGTGCATACACATACACACACACACACACACACACACACACACACACACACACACACGATGAAGCAACCTTCACCTAAGTGAAAACTTAAGTTTTAAGTAGTTTTATCTGGGATTCCAAGGCAGAGATATAAGCAGAAACAAAACAAAAGAACTTGACCCTTCTTTTAAGTGCTCAATCTATAGAACCCAGTCTTCCACTATGAACCCAGATCTAAGAGAGACCTTATTGGAGAGAGAGAGAGAAGGTATAGCATCCCAGCCTCCAAGGTCTATCAGTGGTTTCCATGGTGAAATTTATTAATTTATTCACTGTAATATCCCTTTCCAAAAAAAAAAACTCATTTGAGAGATGCTCCCCATATTTGGGGATGGCCTAGATTAAAGAATCTTAGAGTCTTTAGATACCAAATCTCAGATATTTTAGATAGATTATTGGTTTTTAAAAAGTTATTTAGTCTGTCTTTGAATTTACAGCCCAAGGCTTTTATTCAGCCATTTTATTATTGTAACATTAGACACCATTTGTCCTCATTTTTAAATGATTAACCTGGACCCAGAGGAAGAAAGGAGCTTTGCCAAGGTCAAACAGCTGATATATAGTTGAGCCAAGATAAGAATCCAAGTCTCTTGACTCTCAGACCAATGCTTCATCTTAAGAAAAAAATGATGTAATTAATCTCTTTCATCCACCTAATATTATTACTATTACTTTCAGTTAAAAATATTTATTAAGCACCTATTGTGTGCTGTCTTGGAAATACAAAGACAAAAACTGCTACTACTTTCACTACCACCACTACTAATACACTACTTTTGTTGTTCAAACTTTTGTTGTCATATCCGACTCCCCATCACCTCATTTAGGATATAGAATGGCTTGCTATTTCCATCTCCAGCCCATTTGACAGAAGAGAAAACTCAGACTTTCCCAGGGTCACATAGCTAAGAAGTGTTTGAGACCAGATTGGGACTCAGAAAAATGAATCATCCTGATTCCAAGCCCTGCACTCTATCCACTGTGTACTCTATCCCTCGACTACTACCACTACTTCCAATTTAAAATTGCTTTATAGTTTATGATAATAACTCCCATTCTAAAATGTTTAAGGACTTTCCTCATAAAATGTCTATATTCATGAATGATTATTCCCATTTTCCAAAGGGAGAAATAGTTTCAGAGAAATCCAATGGCTTGCCTAAGCTCCCAAGGCTAGTAAATGCCAGAGCCACAAATATATGATAACCATTATGGTAGCTGATGATCAAAAGTAGCATTCACTGGTCTCTGGGTAGTGCTAACCAAGGGGGACAATGCTGGACAGTTGTTGACCTGCTGCTTCTTGTGGAAATAAAGGATTTGGAGGAGAATAGACTTCTTAGACTGCCTGGTTCCAAGGAGATGCAAATCACTTAATTATATGTAAATGACAGAACAATGAAGTCAAGGTTTCCAAAGAAAATCATTTCCATGCACATCACACAAAGAAGTGTGCGCCCAACCATAGAAAAATAGAGACCTTTTTTTGCCTCCTTAATATGGGATCCTAAACACCTGGCAGGCTTCCTGACCAGAGAACTTTGCTCCCAATATTCTTGGACTAAACTTCATATTCCAATAATTAGAGTACTCTGCTCCAGATGTTCATCTGGCTGTACTCCTCCCCTCCAGCAGTGACTACATTAAACAATAAAGACATTTCCTTTGAAACCATCAATCCCAATTCTTTTTTGGGCACCAAAGAAAGTGAGCTGTTCTAAACTCCAATTCTTCTTTTCCAGAAGTAGAGCTGAACCTGTCTTGAAGGGGATTCACTTGCCTAAAAACTAGTAGCTTAAATGTATTGCAGGCTCTGATCTTCCCTTAATCCTTTCAGAGAGGCTCAGAAAATAACAAAGTGGATCCTTAGGGCATATGACTCTGTCTCCAGAAGGCACAGGGATAGACGTGGTTCTCTACTCATTCCCCCCCCAAGCATGTGGAAAGTCACTCCATTTCTACTCACACTATCTTCCCACACAGGTAAATTAATTCATATAAGGCTGTTCTCCACTGTATTATGATATATTTATGACATATTTGTTTGTCCTATGGCCAAGTAATTCAGTTCAACAACTCAAGCATTTATTAAGTTCACTACCTTTCCAGCTAACCTACTCTAAATTCTTTATTTTTATTGGGGGCTTTGCGATGGCAAAGCCATTTATCCAAGTTCATAACCTAAGAGTCATCCTCATGTCTTATTTCTCCAGCACCCCTATAGAAATCAATTCCCGAGTCTTACCAATTTTTTGCTCCATAACCTCTCACAAGCATCCCATTCTCTCTACTCATAACTATCTGCTTTCAGATTTTCACCACCCTCTCGTCTGACTAATGCAATAGCCTCCTAAATGATCTTTTTGCCTCTCACCTCTTCCCTCTTCAATTCAATCTCCACATGGCTGCCCAGATAATTTTCCTAAAGCACATCATGTATCTGCCTTCCCCAGACCAAGAAACTTCGGTGACTCACTGTTGCCTCAAACTTCTTGAATTTGGCATTATAAGACCTTCGCAATATGGGTCCAATATACTTTTCCATTTCTTTTCACCCCTCCTTCAGAGATTCCATAGTTTAGCCAAACTGATGTACTTCCTATTTGCCAAACTTAGCTTTCCTCCTAACTGCTTGCTTCATATTGGCTGTTCTATCTACCTAGAATGTCCTCCCTCTTCACCTCCATCTTGTTGAATCCCTGCTTCCTTTAAGCTTCATCTCAGGTGCCACATCCTACCTGATGCCTTTCCTAATCCCTCTAGGCATTAAGGGTTATCCTTAGTTGTGGATTAAAGAGAAAGATGAATAGGAAATCAATCAGCAATTATATTTTATTTTCTATTACAATAGATTATCTATTACAATAACTATTAAAAATAAAAACCATTGGCAGTTTTTAATTACTATAATTTTAAGGAAAGGAATAAATAATAACTAATTATATTTGCTAGATTATTTATATGTAATATATATAGCAAATACTTATATTAATTATTAACTACACTATTAATATCATTAGGATAGGAAACTCTTGATAAGCATACTCTCTTTAACAATGTAACTTAGCTTCTTCTCTGTAACTTGTAGGGTTAGAGAATTGCTAAGTTTAAGTTTCTTGACCAAGATCCCAAAGCCAGTATAGATCAGAATTTGTACTTGATCCAAAGTCCTGGCTACAAGACTGAGTCTCTATCCACTCTACCATACAACCTCTCAAAATAGGAACATACATATTTCAGGAAGAAAAAAGCACTAGTAATTATAGAAGACAGGAACATTGAATTATTTCTTCATTCAGGACATCCTATTTATCCAAAAAAAAAAAAAAAGCCAAACCTCAGAGCTGTCTTTTCCTGAAACATAGTTTAATAGATTAAAACCATTTTAAAATAAGTTAGACAAAAAAGAAACTGAGAGAATTCCCTTGACTGGAGAAAGATTTGCTCTCTTTAGAGCAAATGGAATCAAAACAATAAAGGTTTATGAAGCCTAAGATGGCCATAGGAGCTCTAGGCTTCAAACTCAGGAAAGAAGAACTTAAACTACTCTGAGTCAGTAAAAATTTCAGGTGAGATGGGTAGATATTCCACAATGGAGAGTAGTAAGAAAAAAATACCCTAAAAGAAATAATTATAATTTGTGAAGGAACAGCGAGGAGACAAGGCTGATTAGTAGAGTAAGTTATGTTAGGGAACAGTGGAAGCAGAGGGATCAAAGACAAGGTAGCTAGAAAGGATTGGGCCAGACTAGGATTGATTGTATCTGAACAAAGAAGGAACTTCCATCATGAAACAATTCCATAAAGAAATGGTTATCGTCTTCCAGAACATATTTCAGTTATATTCTATTATTTTCAGGTACTTCAAAAAAATGCCAAATGGCTAGACTACACTCTGGTCCTAAAGCAGCTTCCATGTAGGTCAGGGGTCCAAGAGTACCAAGTGAGGTCCTCTGAATTTATCCTAGAACAAGGACAACTTAAAGATCACAATGAACCAGGATGGCTCAGCATCTTCATCAAAACTGACCATATATTAGCACATAAAAATCCCACCAAAATATAGAAAAACAGAAATGTTAAAAATATTTTTACTCACCACAATGCATAAAAATTGTACTCAGCAAAGGGTGGTTGAATTAAGGATCAAAACTTAATCAAAGACAAAACAACCCTAGAGAACTGAAAGGTCAAAGTGATCTTTATGGAAACAATTTCATTAAAGATAATGACAACCATGAGACAACATACCAACATTTTGGGGATGCAGCCAAAGTAATCCTTAAGAGAAAATAGATGTCTTTAAATACTTTAATCAGCAAAAGAGAAAAAAAACCAAATTAATGAATTGGGCATAAAACAAATAAACAAATCTTAAAAGTTAACATTAAATTCCATTGATTTCCTCTCCCCCCCCCCAATTAAATTCCAAAGAACCTATGTGGAAAACTGATGTAAAGGCTCCCGTCCCATAGTTTCCATGAAAAACAATCAGTCCCAGTCTGGCCCCATCCTTCCTAGCCTACTTTGTTTCTGCTCATTTCATTCCCATTGCTTTCTAACATAATTTACCCCACCAGTTAGCCTAGTCTCCTCACTGTTTCTTCACAAATTACAATTATTTCTTTTAGGATGTCTTTCTCATGCTGTTCTCCATTATGGATTATCTACCCATCTTTCCTGAAATTTTCACTGACTCATAACTTCTTTCTTAGGTTTGAAGCCTAGAAATCCTATGGCTCTCTTAAGTTTCATAAACTTCTATTGTCCTGATTCCATCTGTTCTAAAGAGAACAAATATCTTTCCAGCCAAGGGAATTCTCTCAATTCCTCTTTTGTCTACTTTATTTTAAAATAGTTTTGTCCTATTAAGTTATATTTCAAGAAAACATAGCTCTGAGTTCTTTAAGAAATAGGATGTCCTTAATGAATGTCTTTTAGTGCAAAGTGAGACAGAAAGAAAAAAAATGCCTTTATGGGATTAAATATCTTTTTACTGTGAGATTGGTTTGAGGTTGAATTAAATACCTTCTCTCCCTAAGTTCCTATAAGCAGCTTCTTGAGCAAGAGGTCTGGTTGTCTATTTGAATCATGAAATTACTAAAAATGATTCAAATGTTAAAAAAAACAAAACTTTTTGTGTGTTTGTGTAGCACACACACATATCACATATCAGAAGTCTGACAAAATGAACCTCCAGCACTGAGAGTAATAGTAAATTCCTCAGAGTTCTACTATAGGGTAGCAAACCATCTGTCCAAATACTTGGCAAAAGTAACATTCAAGGGTAATATTTTTGCCAAGACACTACATCAATCAAGAAGTATTTATTAAGCACCTACTATGTGCTAGACACTATACTAAGCATTGAGAATAAAAGTAGAAAGGAACTCACTGTGGAGAAAATAGCAAATAGATATAGAAGAGAATCATGGCCATGGGATTGATGCACATACTGGAATCAGACTAAATGCAGTCTTTTCATATTTGTCAGGATTTCTGATGAGATTTTTCCATCTTAAATTTTCAACTTCAAATGCCCTAGTTTGCAGGATTCTAGAAAAAAAAAAGCAAAAAAACCCCATGTTTTAGGCTGTAATTGTATAGTCAAGTTTCGGTGTTATTTCCCCACAAGAAAAGAATATCACCCTTAACGACTTCTACCAAAGTTATTTTGCAAATTGTTCGATGTTTTACTTTGCTAAACATCAAATATTGATAGTTTATGTATTACTGAATATTGATATTGAGTCTAATATCAAAATATTAATATTAGTTTGTATCACTAAATGCTGGTGACTAGGTAAGAAATGTTTGTATTTTTCCTAGATTGCTTGCCTTATTGTGGGATCCTAATGCTTTTCAAGTTCATAAGGTAAAGTTTACTTTGTGTGGCTAGAAACCTCAGGCAAGCAATGCATAATTCTCAGTTGTGTTTCTTTGGAGCTTTTGACTCTCTTGACTTTTTACCTTGATTTAGCTACTTCTCTAACTGAATCTATTTTCCTTGTGAGATGAATTGGGAATTCCATTTGGATTGCCCTTGCAATCCAGAGAGATCACTTGCATGTATCAAGTACACTTTGTAATATGGACCCAGAGAAAGTTTGCCCTTGCTTCTAAGTGGATTGTCTTTGATATAGGGACATAATAGAGAAAATGTCCTATATTAATAGAAATATTTTAATAAGTTTGTACATCATTTGGATAGCTTCATACATTGAGGGAATCATGAAAGAGTTGTCACATAAACTCTTCATCATCATTTCTTATCAGCCTGCAAGGGCTGATTTCTGATCCATTTCAGGCCTCTTATTCCTCTTATTCCTATGAAGAAAATTCCAAATTGTCTGGGAAGTCCAGTAAACATAGTTTCCTTTAGAAAAGGGAAACTGATTGTCTTTGTCTTTTACTTTTTTCCCTTTTGGTTTAAGGAAAGCCATGAGAGGCACATGTTGAGCACTAAAAATCTTGTTTAAACTTTGTGAAATAGTTTTTATTTGTTGAAACTACATAATTTTGAAATCTGGGAATAAATGTGATTTCTCCCCATCCATGAGTGACTCTAGAGGGCTGAGTCATATCAGCTGACTTGAGATTCTTTCCTGTGTGGCACTAGGGAAGCAAGTGAAAGGACAATATTTATGCTTATCCAGAAACTCCAGAGAACTTTTCTGCTTCCAAGTAAATCAGGATGATATCTAAGAAAAGTGTCTCAGAGAGACTATGATTCTGTCTGCTTTACTTCTTAATTTTTTCTCTCATTCTCTTTTGGCTTCAAACAATAACTCCTTAGCTCACAGTATCTGGTGAGACACCAACCTTGGAATTTTGAAAAGTCAAGAAAATGAGCCACAGGAATTTAGGGGTTAGTATCTAAGCCATGTTTCTTTTCTTTTTTAATAGGATTAAAATATCTTTATTTATACTAGGGAAATAAATATTTCCAATGTTGATCATATTCATCTTTTTATCAAGTGATCTAGAAAAAGAGAAAGCCATTCTATAAGAAATCAGCAGGATGTTTTCAGAAAGGCCTGGAGAGACTTATATGAACTGATGCTGAGTGAAATGAGCAGAACCAGGAGATCATTGTACAAAGCCTCAAATCGATTCTACCATGATCAATTCTGATGGACATGGCTTTTTTGAATATCAAGGTGATTCAGGCCAGTACCATCTGCCCAAAAGAGAGGTCTGTGGGAACTGAGGGTGAATCACAATATAGTATTTTCACTATTTGTTACTCACTTGAATTTTATTTTCTTTCTCAATTTTTTTTCCTTTTTGATCTGATTTTTCTTGTACAGCATAATAATCGTGGGAAAATGTATAGAAGAATTTCATATGTTTAACACATATTGGATTATTTGTCATCTCAGGAGAAAGGGAAAGAAGAGAGAAAAAACTGGAGCACAAGGTTTTGTAAGGATGAATGTTGAAAATCATCTCTGCATATGTTTTGAATATAAAAAGCTTTAAAAAGAAATAAAAAGAAAAAGAGAAAGTCATTTGTTAATTAGGAATAAGAGCAAGGGAAGTTAAAGAAGATATCATCCAGTCAAAGGAATAGACTGTGAAACTCTACCTGGTTCATTGGAGACCAGGGATTCTTAGCCATCTTTGTGAGCTAAACTTTTTTGGCAGTCTGGTGAAACCTATGGAATCTTTCTCAGAATCCTGTTTCTAAGTACATAAAAACTGAGAATAACAAAGAACCCCTGTTGAAAAAGAAAGAAAAGAAATACCATGTAAGCATTTATTATGTGTCCATCACCTAGTGATGGATTATACATAAGATGTTGCCAGCTGTGGACCAGACTAGCCAAATCAGCAAAAGTTCAGCCCCATCATGTCTGAGGGGAGATCAGCTCTCTCAGCTTTCAGGAACATCAGCTCTCAAAGAACAGCTAGCTACTTATTAAGCCAAGAAGAGGCTGTGAGCTGGAATAAGGGAGAGACTGTCCTACCAGACAATTTCCAGAGTCTCAAAATATTGAGATATTAGGAGCCAGATAAAGGGGGAGACAAGGAGGGAAAATCAGGGTGGATTTGGACTGCTGAGTTTCAGGTGATAGTCAATTCTTCCTCTATAAGCTAAATCCTATGATTCTATGATTATGTTCTTTTTTTGCATTTGGAGTTGGGGACCTGAACCTCAGATAGATCAGGTCTAGGGAAATGTCATCTCAAACCTGAAAGAGGGTCCCTTTTCACAGAGGACTAAGTTTCTTCCAGAAATACAATAATTTCAGGTTGGATAAGAATGCTTTTCTGGGCCAAGAGTTGGTGGATCCTGGGGCTTTTTCCCCATTTTTGCTTTCTCCAAAGCTAGAACATAATGAAGTTTCACATGGTGATTATGAAGTGGTCCTCCTCCAGTCTTTACAGCTTTTGTTCCTTAATACCCATCCATAATTTGCCCAACTTCTGCCACTCATGCCCCATTCAATTGGTTCACATCATCAGGTTCTTTTCACTCATCCTTGGCTCACCTAACATTATGATTGACTCTTTTCTGGGAGGGGAACTGATATTTCTCCCTGTCCCTCAGGACCACCTTCAATCCTCGATTTTCCAAGTTTTTCTAGGAGATACAGAACAGGGACTTGGTACAAAGGGAGCCCTGGCCATCATGTGCCAAGCCCTGGGGGGGGGGGTCATAAAAATTTACCAGCTAGGAGATATCTTCACAGAAGGCAGTTAGAAGTGAACAGGCTGATGCCCCACTTCTTTCTGGCTCAGGACTTCTTGAAGATCTTGCATCTTTCAAGTCCTGAATCACCTCATAAATCTGTGTTTCCCTGTTCATGGGGCCAGGATGCTCATCTGATTTTACCTTAATCTGTTTAAGATGGGTAAATCTAAACTAACTTACTTTGAAACTTCCATGTTTCAAAACCAGCATAGCAACAATATCCTGAGGAACAAGGAGCAGTCTCTGGCGGAGACCCTCAAGATTCCCTTCTCCCAGAATCTGATTCATGCTCATCTGGCCATTGCACCACATCTGGACATCACACCACATCTGGACATGAACTCGGTGGACCAATGCTGTGTGGGAACTGAGCCATGTTTTAAGCCTTTTCCCTCAGAGACTAAGGTAGTGAAGAAGGTCCGACCCAGAGATGCTGGAAGAGATGTTTGAGTGTTTGTTTTCTTGTAACTTTGAAAGAAATACATTTCTGTCAAAGCTAATTTATGTCAAATGAGTAAATGCCAGTGAGATGTTAGTCACATGCCCCTAATAATGGGGATGGGGGAAACTCAGTTAGTGGGGGGTTGAAGTGATGGTGATAGAAAAGGGACAATTTTCTGGGGCAATATGGCAGTCTGGCTGAGAGAGGAAGCCAGAACATATGGCTTACATATAAAAACATACACAGTCTAAATGTAAAGTTTATAAATACAAAATTATATAAATTAGTTAAATATAAGGTATTTTGGGTGGGAGGGCAACAAATAGGTGGAAAGTAGAAGGGAATCAGGAAATGCTTCATATAAAAATTGCTGCCTGAGCTTCACCTCAAAGGAACAGAGCAGTTCTAACAGATGGAGGGAAGGAGGAAGTACAATGTAGGCATTTTGCAAAAGAAATCTTGTGGAACTGAGTGAGCCCTCTGCTCTTAACCATCATGTCTGGGATACCCATAACCATGTTTTTAGCCTATCCACACTCATCTTCAAGATCTGTTCTATGTCTTTAAATCTTCCTGCACCCCATCAATCCAAATGAATATTCCAGTTCTGAATTCTTTATTGCCAGTGTCATGTAATTCTTTCTGGTCAGACCAATAAACAAAATACTATATTCCATTCCAGGCTCTACAATTTAGGAAAGATCTTGATAAAGTAGAGAGCTTTTAGAGAAAGGCACCCAAAAATGGTGAAGGAGCTTAAATCCAGGTTTTATGGAGATTGGGAATGTTGAACCTGAAGAATAAAATAATAATAATAATAATAATAATAATAATAATAGGAAGCTTTTATAAAGCACTTAAGGTTTGCAAAGTGATCTGCAAATATTATCTGCCATCTATATCCAGAGAGAGAACTATGGAGACTGAAAATAGACTAAAGCATATATTTTTTCATCTTTTTGTCTGTTTGTTTTTTTTCTTTCTTGTGTTTTTTTTCTTTTGTTCTGATTTTTCTTTCACAACACGACCAATGTGGAAATATGTTTTAAATGATTGTACATCAAATCAGATTGCTTCCTCTCTTGCAAATGGGGGAGGGAAAAAAGAAAGGGAGAAAAAACTAGAACTCAAAATCTTACAAAAAAGAAAGTTAACTATTTTTACATGAAATTGAAAGTTGAAAAAATAAAATACTAGTAAGTACCAAAAAATCACATTTTATCCTCACAATGCCCATGAGGAGGGCTATTATTATCCCTATTTTACAGAAGATGAAATTAGGCAAAGAGAGGTTGTGACTTGATCATAATCATACAGCTAATAAGTGTCCTGGGTTAGGTTTGAGCTCAAAGTCCCATGTGCCATCCCCCATATCACTTAGCTTCCTGAGAGAAGACTCAAAATGGATGTGATAACTATATTCAAGCATAGGAAGGGTTAATATGCAAAGGAGGATCACAATTTTTCTATTTAGCCTCCAAAATAGCAGAACCAGAAATAATGTGAGAATGGTATTAAAAGGCAAATTAAGTCTTAAGATCAAAAAAACCTTAATAATTAGATGAGTCTTAAGTAGTAGAGTTAGCTAGTAGAGTAAGCTATTTCAAGAAGTAGTGTCACCCAAAAATTGAATGACCATTTATTGGGATCAGACAGTATGGATTCATTTTCATCTATAGAATGGTTGGACTTTGTAGACATTAAGGTCCCCAACTCTCCAATTTATGTTTCTATTATTCACATAATTTACTACATAACTTTTCTACTTCAGTGTTAATCTTGTCTTACAACTGTAACTTATTCATTCTTTTCAGTCAAGTCCAGCTCTTTATTACTCCATTTGGGGCTTTCTTGACCTTTATTTTAATCATCTATTGGATATCGGCTACTATGCTAGACTGTGAATATGCAAAGATAAAAGAGTCTCCATCTTCAAGGAATTCCATTTTAGGAAGGAGAGGAAGAAAAGTACACTGTTGATACTAATAAATAAGCAGAAGAATAAAAATAAAATTGATAGAAAGCAGGAAATCGTTCTTGGAGCCAGGAATTCCTGGGTTCAAATCTCATCTCACAGGCAGCCTAACTGTGTGTCCTTAGTCAAGTTCCAGTCTCTCGATGCTCCTAGAAAACTCTCAAACTTTAAATTGAAGAGCAGATGTCAAACTGAATTAGGAGAGAACGTTCTTCTCAAGAGTTCCCTAAACTCTGAAATCCTGTGTTCAGTTCCATAAATAAGAGAGAGCTAACAGCAAAGGAGGAAGAGATTTCCCCCAAAGGTGCTAACTTTGCCGAATCCAAAGGAAGCCAAGGATTCTAGGAAGTAGAGGTGCTGGACATGGAGTAGAAGTTCAATAAATAAATGTTATCTACAAATAATTATTGAGTGATTGATTTGAGGATTTCTAAACCTAATGAAATTTATGGGAAGACTGAGAAGTCCTCTCTTAGCATGTTTTCCATTCCCTTTCCCAGGAGTAAGGCAGTAACCACATCATTAGAATCATTTTTTTAATGTAACAAGTAGAAACATTGGTGTCAATTTATATGTGATTAATAATGTAGATCTAAAACAATATAGCTATAGATCAACTTGGAAGCTTCTTCCTACATTTCCTTTTGTCTCTCCAGAAATATGACTCATTGAACTTATAATATATGTCCCTACTTGCTTGGCCATGCTCTTTCCTTTATCTTCTCTACTTGTCACATTCATCTGCCTTTAATTGATGCCTTTATTTAGAAACAATTTAATTTGATTATTAAGACAGGTACATTAACTGCATAGAATACACGATACACATTTTCTTCAGTTCCACTTTCAAAACCCTCCATATACTCCCTACTCCAAGAAAGAAATTATCTTAGCCTAATTGGTGTCCATCCTGTGTTAGCCTCAGCCTTACCAGACAAAGTCTGGAATATGGGACCACAGGAAATAAGTATCTGGACACAATAACTAAAGCAGTTGGAAGGCTATTTGCTACTTTCTTCCCCATGGATATTTTAATTGGCTTTTCACTCTTGTTGAAGTCAGTTTGAGTTCACTTATCTTCATGGCTCAAGCACTTAGCTGTCTTTGAAGCCCCGCCTTCAATCAGAAAAATGTCTAAAAATGTCTTTATGCTCATATCACCTGGAATCCGGCAACAAATTCATCAAAGAAGCTGACATTCTGCTGTCATAGCAACCACCATTTCCCCTTGTCCATAACAGTTCTGGTTCTACAGTCAGCTTCATCCATCCATCACTTAAATCAGGACCCATCCATTGCTATGTATATCAGAAGATAAATAATCAATAAACATTTATTCATCACCTATTTGTGCCAGGCCGGAACAGATGAGAATTCCAGACTTGAGAGGAGTCTAGATTACATCTAAAAGAGCCTGATCCTTGTAAATCAGATCCTCCACTTTCACAATTCTTTTACCTCCTGGCCCCTTTCCAAACACTTTGCAGGGTACCTGCCTTTCAGGGCAAACGTCAGTTATCAGTACATATTCACTCTGTTGGGGGTAGGGGGGTTTAGGAAGACCAAAGGAGTTGGAGTTCCACGTCTGGAACATTGTAATGACTAGAAAACCAGATCTGTGGGGCTTCTGGTGCCCTTCTGATGCAGTACAGACCCATTCAGCATTTTGTACGGTCCTCTTGTGAACCAAATAATTCATACTACACAGGAACACTTTAGAAGCATCAATGTTTACACTGTGGGGTCAGCTGTCGTTTTTGCTAAAAACACTGGTTTCCAGCCCGAATGAGAACAAGAACATTTGATAATGGATGCATTAATCTATACATTGGACATCCAACTACTCACTTCTTTTTCCTCCTTCAAATTCCTTGGTGAAATCTCTGGAAACTCTTATTTGACTTTGAGTGACTTGCTGCAAATGACCTTTTAAAAAATGCCATCCTTCATATATTCAAGTGATTAGTAGGGAATGCACTTGGACTTGTTTTCCAGAAGTGATGATGGATGGGCATTAATCTGTCCACACTCTTGCCTGGTTCCCTCTGAAACTAGAAACTGTCATTTGTAAGTTAACCTATCAGAATGAAGTGTACAGCTTGTGGTAGGAAAAGAACTGGGTGAGTCATAGCATCATAGTGTAAAAGATAAAAACTGAAAGGGACCTCGAAGAGGAGGGGAAAGGAGAAAGAAGAGAATGAGCATTTATATAGTATCTACTACATGTTGGGTCTTTTTTGCAAATATCTCATCTGATCTTCACAACAATTTTATTTTATTTTTTTTCACTTTATTTTTTTTATTTTATTTTATTTTTTTATTATTATATATTTTTATAATATTATCCCTTATATTCATTTTTCCAAATTATCCCCCCTCCCTCTACTCCCTCCCCCTGATGACAGGCAATCCCATACATTTTACATGTGCTTCACAACAATTTTAGGAGGTAGTTTCTAGTATTACTCCATTTTACAGATGAGGAAACTGAGGCAGAGGTTAAGTGACCTGCCCAGTGTCACGTAGCTCAGATCTGAGATTTGAACTGAGGTCTTCTCAGCACTCTATCTACTGATCAGAGGCCGTCTAATCCAACCACCTTATATTACAGGTAAGGAAACTAAGGCACCATGTAGTTTAAGAAAAATAGAGGTAAGGTCAGAAGTAGCATAGGACAAACTTTGTAATGTGAACCCTGATGAGATCACAGTCCAGTGAGTCATCCAGCCCCAGATTTCCTCATCCTGAGCCCATAGGATGCAGTAGGAACATGAAATCCTTTGTTCTAATCTGACTGTTCCATTATGTAGGTTTGCAACCTTGAAAAAGCCTTTAAATCTTTAAGGAAAACAGTTTCCTCATCTGTAAAATTCAAGCCTGGGTTTAGTGGTCCAGATTTCATCCTATCTTTTCTTCCTGCCCTAGAATTCATTCACTAACAACCTCTCCTGATTTCCAGGGGCCACCAGCTCTTTCTTAACCCTGGCTCCCCTAAGGACCAAGTTACAATTACAGGAAAACCTACAGGTTTTCCCCTTCCTCCTTTCTTGGATTCCAACCCCCACAAATACATGGCCAAGCATCTGGAACTTAATAAACGATAATCAAATAAATAAATAAATTTAAGAAGGTCTCCTGTCAGAGCTATTGGAAACATTCAAAATATGGAGAACATCTTTTTTTTAAAGTAAATGAAAGGGAAAACGACAAGATTTACAGTTAATTCTGGTCTTAAATCCTTTTTCTTCATATTTGCTGTCATGTTTTGCACACACACACACACACACACACACACTTCTATTAAATCTCACCATCAACATCAGCAAACCCATCACTTGATCTGTTTTGGTTCTCTTTCTATAGTCTAAGAGTTTGGTTGGATGAGATTCTCCATATCTCCATTTTCCTAGAAGCCACTGCACCAACTCATATGGATTCCATGTGGCAGCTCTTGACCTTGGCAGACATCCTCTTTTTTGTTTTCTTCCTCTTACCTACCCGTCACACCAGGTAAACCATTGCCCATGCCCTGATCATAGACCTGTACAGAAGTTCTACCTCTCTCTAACTCCCTGGGCAAAAAAAAAGTATATGGATAGAGTATTAGTTTAGGAGTCAGGAAAACCTGAGTTTAAAATCTGACCTCAGATACTTAATGTGACCCTAGACATGTCCCTGAGTTCAAATCTGACTCAGATACTGAGTGTGATTCTAGACAAGTCACCCTGTTTGCCTCAGTTTCCTCATCTGTAAAATGAGCTAAAGAAGGAAATGATAAACCATTCCAGCATTTCTGCCAAAAAAAACTCCAAATGGGGTCAAATTGAAACAGCAGCAAGGACAACTTTATACCTCCTAATGAGTCAGCAAGGGATTGGAAACAGGGAGGAATTTATAATCAGAAGATCTGAATTGTCAGTCGCCTACTGCTCAGTGTGTCTCCAGGCAAATAAATCATTTCATTTCTTTATCAGTTTCCTCATCCACAAAAAATGCACATGATAGCAGTTGTATTCCTTCCTAACATTGTCTCTATGAACATTAAATGTATAAAAGTCTGTAAAGTATTTAATAGCACTAAGTATATATCATCTGTGATATATTATGATTAATATACTATTATTAAGTATTTAAATAATTACCATATTACAATATAGTAATGTCTTATATTTTGATTATTGTTATAGGATCTACCACAAGACCTAGTCTCTCTCCCCTATAACAAGGAGGCAGAGTAATATAATGGAAAGGCCATTGCCAATGGAGTCTGAGAACTTAACATTGCAGATGACTTTGACATTCTCCTTTCTGGGTCTCAGTTTCCTCATCTGTAACAATGGGGAGTGGGAGTATGTGGCCACAAAAGTCCCTACTAGGTCTTCATCTATGATCTTAATACCTTTGCCTATCCCCACTTTATCATTTGTATTTCAGTCATGCCCAATTATTTGTGACCTTCTCCAGTGTGTTCCAATTTACTGATGAGGAAACTGAGGCAGACAGAGTTGAGTGCCCAATTTACACAGTAAATAAGTGTCAGGGGCCACTGAGCCACCTGGATGCTCTTTTTAAAGGGCAAAGGCAACACATGTAGGCAGCACTCTGAAATAAATATTAACTTAGGTAATGGTAGATAAGATTCCTTCACAAATGTCATCATCCCAGAAAGTACAAGCTGAGATCTCCAGAAACCTGACAGCTAACATTTCCACCTCCTGCCTTTCCTGGGATTTTTAGAATGAGGTGTGGCTGCCAACATCAGACTGAACAATGAGTTTATTCAACCCCCTCCATGATGGGTAGCTCCAATCTCACTAACAGATAATGCTGGTGTTTTGTCAGTTCTCAGAGCCCTGAGAAGTCATTCTCCTCCTCTATGGAAAGTCCATGTATTATATTTGTATTCATTCTTATCTATAGGATAAAATTTTCTAAAAACCAAGAAAAATATTGAACTGAGGGTCAGATTTACTCTGGAGGGAGAACTGGCCCACAGAGCTCCAGTAATTAAGCAATATCAGATCTCATTAAATAAACCAGAACTATAGGAAAAGTGAATCACCAAGCTGGGATTGTTTCCTTTATCATTACAAGCAATTTAGAAAAGCTATAGGAAATTTGGTGAGTCATTTCAGTTCCAGTTGATCCAAGATGGGGGCCTATGGAGTAAAAAGGGAAGGTTAAGAAAGAGGGCAAATTTATGAAATATACAAAAATAGTCCTTGGAGACTCTTCATCCTCCTTTTTTCATATCCTTCTCCATTTCAGGATCTCCCCTGTGCTCTCTTACTGCTTTTAGTGGCTGCCTCCCCTCCCCTCTGAAATTACTTCTTGGATCATGCTCTGTATTGTTGTTCAGCCATTTTGGTCAGATCCGACTCTTTGGGAGCCCATTTGGGGCTTTTTTATAAGGATCCCTAGAATAGTTTGCCACTTTCTTCTATAAATCATGCCCTGTATTCCAGGAATGTTTCTTTTCCTTCCAAACATCCACTTTCAAACAAATTCTTGCTACCATATTCCCATCCCCTTGGAACCCTATTAGGTGACTGGCTAAATAATCCCATAGCAATGGTTTAATGTATTCACTTCTCCCAGGTAATTATTATTTTATAATACAACTCTTCAAAATCTTAAGCAAAGCAATTGACTAATTGTCAGGACCAGTTGAAGTCACCAGTTATTCTTTGGGCCCAGGGTCATTTTTTCATTCACATTTCATTAGATGACTGCCTAAAGCCAGACCTTCTAAAGGGAATGGTTTTCCAGCCATATATACTTCTATTTTCCCCATGAGCACGTTGTATAAGATTTCAATGACCAGAATACTAGAATGAAGTAAACCGGATATGTGGGAAACCATTAACATCCAATTATGTGGCTCTTTAATCAATTAGACTATGGTTGATCATCTATTGTCTACAAGAATCTGTGATAAACGCCACAGGGAATACAAAAATGCATAATACAAAGTCCTTGTCTTCATGGAGTATCTTATTCCCAGAACCCCCTCCTTATTTGGGAAGACATTGCATAAACATATGAAAAAGAATAAGTAGAAGGAGTTTCCATTTATATGGTATCTTACAATTTACAAAACATTTTCTTCACAAACACTATATGTGACAAGTAGCAGAAACACTAGTATCCCCATTTTGCAGATAATAGACCCAAGACCTAAAGAGTTGAATCGACTTTTCCAAACTCTGAGGGAATGGACATAGGGCAGGATGGATTTGGTTAAAAGGAAAAAATATATTCCAGGAGTACAGGGCATGATTTACAGAAGGAAATGGTAAACCATTCTAGTAGCCTTGCCAAGAAAACTCCAACTTTCCCATAGTTAATTAGTGTCAAAGCGAGGGTTAAAATCTAGGTCTTCCAGATCCATTTCCCATGGTTTGTTTTTTGTTTTTATCTATTTACCATTCTGATCTCCAATAAATGCAGAATTTCAGTTTACTTCAATCCAAAAATATTTAGCAAATATCTCCTGTGAGCTATAAAATGAGATGGGCAGTAAGGGCAATGCAAAGTTTAAAGAAAATATGATTCAGCTTTCATGAAACTTATGGTCTGCTCTGGTGGTATCTGAATCACAGAATCTCAAAGTTGGAAAGAACCTCAAAGACCACTCAGTCTACTGAAAAGGAATCTCTCTATATAATATTGTTGACAAGAGTTTTTCTAGTCTTCATATGAAGATTTCTAGAGAGAGAAAACTCATCATCTACCACTCTGAAGGTTTTGTCCATTCTTTCTTTTCTTTTTTTTTCTTTTTCCTTCTCAGCAATTTTCTTCACTCCCAAGGATTCAACTGCTAATTCTATCCAGATGAATGATCAAATCAGGATTATAGACTTGGACATGGAAGAGACTTTGGAGGCCATTTAATTCCTGCCATTCATTTTCCTGAAGAAAAAAAAAAACAAGCTTAAGAAAGATTAAATGTGTCAGAGACTGAATTTGTAACAAGTCAAAAATGAGTATACCTTCTGCTCTACCATGCTACCTCTTTCCTCCAAATCATGATTTCCAATCCTTATTATCTTGAACTGTCTGTAGGATAAATTCAACTGGATGGTCCATCAGCATCTCCATTTTAACCTGTCCAAAACTGAGCTCTTCCTCTTTTCTCCTCTGTTTTCTTTACCTGATAACTTCATTACTTCCATCCCCATGTCTCCCATGATCAAAGCCTTGAGATTTCCTTCCCTCTCCTTCACCTCTCACATGAAATCAATTATTGGATCCTGTTTGCTCCACTTCTGCAATGTGTCTTACCTATGTTTGAAGCTCCTTACAGTCTGCTGCCAATTTACCTTTCCAGACTTAAATGGACATTTCTCTACTTCCCATACCCCCCCATTCCAGATGATGTAGGAGAAAATTCTAAGAGTCCTAGAAGAATGTACATAGGAGTGATGAAAAGAAGGTGAAAAAGTAAAGAAAAGAAAGATGGAAAAAGAAGCATGGAAGGTAAAAAAGCAAAGAGACAGAGCTGGCAGGGCCAGGAGACTCCAGAAATTATAGATCATATTTCTATTAACCCTTAAAATTTACCAATTCCTTTCCTTATAATAATCTGGTGAGATAGTGCAAATATCATTTTCTTTATTTTTCCAGGTAAGAAAACTAAGAAAAGAGAAGTTAAATAAGCTGCATGTTTTACATTCTAGGTTTAAAGCTGGAAGATACCTCAAATTTCCTTTCATTTTATAGGCTGGAAGAAGAAAAGAGACTTTCTTAAAGTCGCAGAGCTAGGATTTGAATCTTCTGACTCCAATCGCAGAATTGTCTTTGCTATTGTACACTTCCACTTCGTCCTTTCTTCCCACTGATCATCATGAACAAAATGCTAACTAGGGAAGGAGAGGGAGGATCTGATCATCCTAAAATACCCATTGGAGGAGTTTGGACTCCATCAAAAAGAACAAAGAGACTTTTAATATCCCTGAAGAGGGACAAGATGGTATAGTGGGTATTTGACTTGATGTCATGAAGATCTGAATTCCAATCCTGCCTCTGATACCTATTAATGGAATAAATGACTTACACTCTCCTCACAACTAAAATAAAGATAATGCTACTTTTAATACCTTTCCCACAGGAATATGATGAGACTCAAATTTAAGGATGGATAATGTGTCCACATAAACACACACACACAGTGGATAGATAGAACCCCAGGTCCGGAGTCAGGAAGACTCAAATCTGGCCTCAGACCCTTAGTAGTTTGGTGACTTTGGACAAGTCACTTAGCCCTGTTTATCTGTTTCCTCATCTGTAAAATGGGCTTAAGAAGGAAATGGCAAACCACTCCAGCATCTTTGCCAAGAAAACCAGAAAGGAGGTCTTGAAGGGTCAAAAACAACTGGCCAATTCAACCACAACAAAACTTTAAAGTTATATCTGTTTGCTATTATATCATTATGTGATTTGTGTGGTAGAAACAACAGTCAAGAAAAAGCCTTCTAGAGACTCTGGCTTTGTACAAATGCAGTGACAGCAAAGAGTTTCAGAAATCAGCTTTTGTAGACGCTGTGGATCTGCCTTTAGGCTTGTCAGGCTGAAGATTATTTTCCAAACTAGGACATTAGAGAATTCATTAATGATATATGAAACATATGGGATGAATCGCCTCGGTATCTCACAGGGAGTAACTTTTGGACTCTGTCCAGCTTTCCTGGTCATGATTGTACTTGCAAATGGCTCCAATTCTATGAGTCTCATTTTCTGTAACAAGTGAAAGTCCAAAACAAGCTGGGCTGGCCGTGGAGCTGGAGATAACTCTGCAAGGAGACAAGAGGAGATTCAGGGGATGAGTGAAAGTCAGAGTGGAGGGTTCTGTCCCTGAGACAAGGATGCAGCTGGTGGGAAAGAGAGAAGCTAGCAAAGATGCGAAGGGTCATTTCTGTTTCCTCATTGAGGAAGCTTAGTCTGGGCTTTTGTTGTCTGTCAAAATAGCCTCAGAGATTTGTGATTGTTCCAGATTCTTGTCAGGGATATTTTAACCCTTTTTGGTACTGATCTGATCAAAATCATCATTAATTTGTCTAGGCTGAGTGTACCTTTGGGAGAAGGGGAGGGGAAGAGGAAGAGAGATAGAAAGACAGAGAGAGGGGGAGAGAGACAGAGAGGTGACTTGCTCAGAGTCACATAGGACTTATGTGTCAGGGAGAGATTTGAACCCAGAAGCTCAGAACTCTCTCCACTATACCACTATGCCTCTAAGAATAGATTTATATATACATTTTGTGGCTGTTTAGTTGTTTCAATCATGTCCAACTCTTCATGACTCCATTTGTGGTTTTTTTTTTTTGTTTTTTTAGTAAAGATATCAGAGCAGTTCGCCATTTCTTCTCCAGCTCATCTTACAGATGAGAAAATTGAGGCAAGCAGGATTAGGTGACTTGCCCAGGATCTCACAGCCAATAAGTGTCTGGGGCTGAATTTGAACTCTTGCCTTTTCTTGACTCCTGGCCCTATGCTCTGTGCACTATGGCACCTCAGCTGCTTTTTGTAGGCATTCTTTATGTACTTCAATACTGCAAAGGTGTTTTTATCATTCATCTACATATGTTTTGTAAATGGAAGGCTCACACAGATAGAGACAGAGGGAGCAAGAAGAGAGAAAAAGGGAGAAATGAAGATGTCACCCACATTTTATAAATAAAAAAATTAAGGCTCACAGACAGGAAATAACTAGTCCAAAACCACATAACTCATCTCTTCATATTTACATAACACCTAAATTTTTAAAAGCACTTTCCATAATAACTATTATGAAATGAAGAACATCATCATGATATTTTACTGATGGGGAAACTGAGTGTCCTAGAAATTAAATGACTTAGCTGGGTGATCCACGCAAATTTTTTTTATTATATTTTTTTATAATATTATCCCTTGTATTCATTTTTCCAAATTATACCTCCCTCCCTCTACTCCCTCCTCCCAATGACAGGCAATCCCATACATTTTACATGTGTTATAATATAACCTAGTTACAATACATGTGTGTAAATACCATTTTCTTGTTGCACATTAAGTATTAGATTCCGAAGGTACATGTAACCTGGGCAGACAGATATTAGTGCTAACAATTTACATTCACTTCCCAGTGTTCCTTCTCTGGGTGTAGTTGTTTCTGTCCATCATTGATCAACTGGAAGTGAGTTGGATCTTCTTTATGTTGAAGATTTCCACTTCCATCAGAATACATCCTCATATAGTATTGTTGTTGAAGTGTATAGTGATCTTCTGGTTCTGCTCATTTCACTCAGCATCAGTTGATGTAAGTCTCTCCAAGCCTCTCTATATTCCTCCTGCTGGTCATTTCTTACCGAGCAATAATATTCCATAACCTTCATATACCACAATTTACCCAACCATTCTCCAATTGATGGACATCCATTCATCTTCCAGTTTCTAGCTACTACAAAAAGAGCTGCCACAGACATTTTGGCACATACAGGTCCCTTTCCGCTCTTTAGTATTTCTTGATCCACACAAATTTTAAGTGTGTGAAACAGGATTCCAGGACAGCTGCAGCATTCCAAGCAGGCCCCTGCCATGGCTAATGAGGGGTAGAATGGGAAAATGAAGATGGTTGTCTTTGGTTCACTCTTCACCCTTGTCCGCTACCCCATGCTGCCTCCCCCTATGATGTCACAAGGCAATAGGAGTTTTACAGAATATTCTGAAGACAAATATCTCTGTTTGGCATTAGTGGGTTAATGAATTTGATCCATCTATGAGTGCAAGTTTAGTCATTCAAGAAGGCAGAGTTTTAACTTAAAGAAACTGGTCATAAATAAACACCTTCATCTAATCAACCCTATTATCACTAAAAGTTGATTGGAACTGAAACTAGAATGGGGAAAGTTATTTTCTAAACCAGAGAGAAAGCTGAATCCAGGGGGTTTAAGCAGGCAATATTTTCAAATGCAATGAAAAAAGAGAGTATCATAGCTAAATAATAGGCCTGAAATGTTGACAATAATCTCACTAAACAGAGACACATAAGCTAAAAATAATGGTATTGAATTGGAAGATCCCTGCAGTTCCTTCCATTTCCATTCTATGATCTTACAAAATCAGGCCAAGTCAAATCAATGACTGAGAGGGAGGAAGAATTAATTTGAATGACTGAGAGGGAGGGAGAATTGTTTGAATGACTGAGAAGGAGGGAAAAATTGAACACTAAGTAGGTACTGTTTTACAAATATTTCATCTGATCTTCTCCCCAGTTCCATGATCACACTTAAACACTAGCCATTGTTGTTAACTGGGAGGAAGGTCTTTCCTGCAGTAACCCATAAATCTGCCATTAACTTTTTTTATTCAACATTTTCATCCATTAATTGGATGTAAGCATAGATTGCTAACTTAAAATTTTCAAGAATAATGAGACTTCGAGAGCATGACTTAATATGTTAGATGACAGAATTGGGACCTAAAATTCTGCAGTTAGAACACAATTTTCTTTTTTTTATAGCTTCTTATTTACCAGATATATATATGCCTGGGTAATTTTACAGCATTGACAATTGCAAAATCTTTTGTTCCAACTTTTCCCCTCCTTCCCCCCACCCCCTCTCCCAGATGGCAGGTTAACCAATAATGTTAAATATGTTAAAGTATAAGTTAAATACAATATATGTATACATGTCCAAACAGTGGTTTTGCTGCACAAAAAGAATCAGACTTTGAAATAATGTAAAATTAGCCTGTGAAGGAAATCAAAAATGCAGGTGGACAAAAATAGAGGGATTGGGAATTCTATGCAGTGAGAACACAATTTTCTTGAAAAGCAGGAATGTCTCCTGGTTTTGTTCATATCCTTATTGTTTGGCAAAATAGTTGGCACATAGTAAGTCCTCAAAAATTCTTTTCCATTCAGTATTCATTCATAAAAGATGCTGCCTGGTTAGAATAAGGAGTCTAATTTAGTTAAATGAAATTTGCCAAGTATTACCCACAATTTAAGTAATTGCTTAAATATAGCTTATAGAAATATGGCCAAGCGATAGTGTAAGTGAAAAGAGACTGAATATCTTAGTGCAAGTCCCAAAAGGAATCATCATCAGTGAGATTTGGCTGCCAAAAAGTCAATGTAATTTTAGGTTGCATTAATAGAAAGAAATATGCCATTCACTGGTGCTGATGCCTCCAGAATAAGGGAAATGATCCTCTTAACTATACTCTCTTACCTGATAATATCACCTGAAGCACAATGATCAGTACTGAGTGCTACATTTTAGAGAGAATATTGACAAACTCGAGCACCTATAGAGGAGGTGAGGGAACTTGCCAGAAGCAGTCAAAGGAATTAGGGATGTATATCCTAAAAACAAATAAGAAAAAAAAAAAGAAATTAGAAAGTAACATGGAGCCTATCAGTTGAAAATTAGGATTTTGCTGTGGAAAGATAAGCAGAAATACTCCTAAATATTTTGAATACAGATACAAGTTAATCAGCAATCATTGATTAAATCCAGTATTCTAGGCATGGAGTACTGGGTATATAAAGAAAGATTAAAAACACATTCCCTTCCTGCAAAGAGCTCACATTGTAATAGGAAGAAGCAATATACAAAAAAAAAATTGTACATACAAGATACATGCAGTATAAGGAAATGTTAATCTCATAGGGAAGCTGGATCATTCCCTTCTCCACATTTGGAATGTAGAACATAACAGCTTGCTTCTCACTTTGATCTAGACAGAACAATATAGTTCTAACAGGGAAAGTGGGTCATAGTGGGTTAATGACAAGACTGAGGAAGCAAATTTTTTATGGTTCACGGGCTTGGACCTCCTTCACTCAAAATTTGTCCTTTAAGAAAGTAACATCCTGTCCCTCTGGCAGTCAGATCCAGTGTAAAATTTGAAATGAAAACTGGACAATGTTGCCCCCAACCTTTGAGGAGTTTTGAGGAGCCAGCTATAGAGGTTCTAACAAGGAGGGAGATGAATTATGTAGCTTGACTGGACTAGAAGGTGTAGGCAAGGATTAATGATGCACAAGGTTTCTGAGGGAATCTCTTTTTTCTCATTGGCTCCAGGTAATATGTCTACTTTATACTCCTATAATTTTTGGTGACTAGCAGAAGAGTCCTTTTCTTCACACACACACTCCCCACAAACCCCAACCCTTGATTGGGTTTTGGACTTGGTAAGGACGTGAGGGGAGAGGGGAACCCTATCTCACTATCTACTCAGTGTGGAGTTGGGAAGCACGTATGGCCTCCTGCCAAGAAGGGCCCACCTGGACCAGGAATCAAGTTACATCCCATTTAAAAGAATTCTGGTATGTCTTTAGGGTTATAGCTAAGAATTCTATACTAAGTTTATAGAAGTGTTTTTATATATATATATTTGTCTGTTTCTATTGAGCTTCCTCTGAAATTACACAAGTTTGTCAATCCTCCTTTTATTTCTGGGCCATTCTCTCTTAAGCAAAATTGTCTCATTTTTTAGATGGATTTCAGATTGATTCCAGTGTCCACTGTTTGAAGATATGGAGCATCCCAGAAGGATATGAGGGTTAGTTGTACCTCAAAATATTTGCTAGAAGGAAATTGTTTACATGGAGTTTTTGTTAAAGAATTGGATTTACCATACGTAGAAGAAATTAGATGTTTTTTTTTTTTATCCCCACAAAACAAAATGTGGAATAACAAATGGAAGTTACAATGAGATGTGCTTTGGTCAATTTATTTGGGGAAAACACTCTAACAATTTGAGTTATAGAAAAGTGAAATTTTCATAATTAATAAATGTCCTATCTTCATATGAAAGCTATATGTCATAATATAATATCAAGGAGATTTGTGCTTTAGGGATGCCCTAGGCTAAGTGACCACTTTTTAATTCTGACATTTCGTTATTGGCTAACTCTATGAAAGAAAACAATAATGAGTTATTGGTTAAAGCATAACAAAAATCCTGCTCAGAGTTTCTGGTGTTGCTTAAAAGGAATAAGAACAGGAGAGATAAAATCTATTTTCTGTACCTCTATAGGAATTCCACTGCTTTTTTCTTTATTTTTAAATGTCAGAAATGTAAAAGAATATCAGTCTTCTAAATTGGTGGTCTTACCTGGGGGAAAACTATTTCAACATAATTTTTCTACAAAAAAGCTCCTTCTTACAGATAAATTTATAGATTTTCTATCTATAGGTAGTTGTTTTTTTTTCTATAGCAAGCTCCTTGGGGAAGATAGCATGGTATAGTACAGGGGTGGAGAACCTTTTCTGCCAAAGACTATTTAGAAATTTATAACATTGGAGGTTGTTTATCGAGCTTTCAGCTCATTATCACCTGGAGTTGCTTTGGTAGGGTCAGACCAAATGATTTCACAGGCTTTATCTGACCCAAAGGCTGGATATTTCCCACCTCTGGTATAGTGGAAAAAGTTCTGGTTCTGGCATTGAAAGATATGGGTTCAAATCTCACGGCTGGTAATTCCCACTTGCAATTTTCCCCAACATTTCCATAGGAAATTTAAAAAGATATAAACATAAACATTGGATTATGGATTTGGGTGCTAGAACCCCAGAAGTCACTTAGTCCCAGTCTCTCATTTTACAAATGAGAAAACTGAAGCTCAGAGAGGTTAAATGTTTCAATCACAGAGGTACTTGACATCCGACTTAAGATTTTAACCTAAGATTATCATTGACTTCTCTTTCCCCTGTATTATGAAATGAGGAAAACTGTGAGAATAATTAGGTGGATAAGTTTTTTAGAAGCTAATAAGAATAAAAATGAGGGCTATAGAAGAAGATAAAAACATAAGCCACATATAGAAATGGACTATAAAAATAGAAATAAACCCTGAAATGTGGTAGACAATAATTCTGATGTTTTAACTAAGGAAGAAAGGAACTGTAGAAATTTTAATTGAGATTTGAATCTCTTTTGGGGTGAAAAATTAGAGTGGAAAAGTGAAAAGCAGGTTTAGCTTCAAGGGTCAATTTCTTATAATTAAAGGGGGTATTGTAAGGCAGACAGAAAGAGGGACCGTGGGGGTGGGATGGAGGCAATATGTATTTGATAGGCAGGCAAGCTGGGATAGAAGCAACAAAAAAGGGAGCTTATCACAAGGTTCTCAGAGGCTGGAGGCTGTTCAGAAACATCTATGTTAACCAATATCTGAAAACGGATCACATCTACAATATCCCAGATAAGAATCCATCCAGCCTTCCTTTGAAGATCTGCAATTTGAGGAAATCCACCCGTCAAATTCAATCCCTCTTCTGCCTAAATGCTCTTCAGACACATGAGTTCAGTGACCGTGTCCTCTATCCTTTTCCTTCAATTGCTCTTCATATGGCTCAATTCCTCTGTCCAGAGCCACCTTCCTCTGTCCATGGTCCAGAAAGCCAAAGTAACCTTTAACCTTCCTAAAATCTGGCATCCAGCATGCAATACAATACTCCAGTTGTGGTCTGGCCAAGGTAGTCCCTCAGTAAATAGTTGGTGATTGATTAGAATTCAAATACTCTGCCTTCTGGTCCTGAAGTCTGACTACTACTAATGAATGCTCAAATTTCTCCAGATTGCAGGTTTGGGAGAAAGAGAATACTTTGATATAAACATGACCAATTCTCTCGTTTATTTTCTTGGTTTAGTTCCTCTTAGGATCTTTGATGGAGGAATGCCTGGTGATGCTTATTTGACTCCTCATGCTAACGACCCCTCAGCTTTCATGTCTTAGGCCGATGAACATTTGATGAAATCAGAATAAGGGATAGTTTGCCATGCATACCACCCCTATTTCCCCAAGCTTCTATTTCAGTTTAATAACAAAGACTGGCTTACTACTTACTCTTTCTACAGATTTGAATTTCAGTTTCTAAATCCAAAACATTTTGTTTCAATCCTTTGAAGAATGATTGAGAAACTCCCCCTGTCTTTTGGATAGACGGGTCTCCTGTGTTGTTGATTGGGAGCGGTCCAAAGTATAAATATCCCATCTACCTGAAACTCTATTTCCCTTGCTTCAGTAATTGCTGACACAGGCATGGGGGTATCGTCTGACCTTTTTCTGGAACGGGTCATGGAATTCACTTGAAAAGTGATCCTGGTGTCATGATCAAATAGCCTGCCCTTGCTTATGGACTGGAAAAGTATATCATTAATCAGAGGCTGCAAAAACTGTCAGGCTGCCGATAAAGGTCCTTTGCTCTGAGGGAAGCTCATTAAATGACAATAATCTCTCAGAAAAACAGAATTTTCAAGCTGGAAGAAAGTGAGAGATCAAATCCTTCATTTTGGTGAAGTCCACAGAAAGGAAATGGTTTTATAAGAATTTAGTAGCTAAATTGGAACTAGAAAGGGGACAGGAAGATTAAGTGTCTACTATGTGCCAGGATTGTGCTAAGTTACAGATATTTCAATTGATCCTCACAATAATCATAGGAAACAGGTGAAATCTGATCATTATTTTATTGTGGAGGAAATTGATACAGTCAGAAATTAAAGGACTTGTCCAAGGTCCCACAGCTAGTAAATAACTGCAGTGGGATTTAAACTCAGGTGTTTCTTACCTCAGATCTAGCTATTGTGTATCTTGTATCACTTCACTACCTCAAATATTATCTTATTTGATGTCTTGGAGGTAGACAATATTATTATTCCCATTTTACAGATAAGTAAACTGAAGAATTCAGAGACGAAATTATTTAGGGGCAAACAGCTAAGAAAATTTCATGAAATTTGAACTTAGGTCTTGTTGACTCCAAGCTTAATGCTCTATTCACTTGGTCACCTTGCTGTGGAGAAAAGGAATAAATAAGTGCCTCTGAATTTTGCTTTCTTTCTGTTATCAGGACCAACTTCTCCATCATCTTAATCACTCCCATGCCTTTCTCTTCTAATTAAGTTGGAATTAAAATATTAGACATTTTTTGCTACTTCTCTGGGAAGATCCTCTGGGATCTAGATAGGGAAAGGAAATGTTACCTGCCATGATTTAAATAAGCTTCCCCACCCATGGGTGGTTAGAGAAATAGCATAAATATTCTGTCTGGGTTCCTTCCCCTTACCTCTTTATGATTAAAAAATTATGGGATTGGGATTGGGATCAGGGGTAAAGGGTAATGAATGAGGTGATCTAATTGGAACTAGTGGAAGAGATGAGAGATTTTTCAAAGATTTAAAAAGAAACTAGATAGCTATTCATCATAATTAGTTGTTTGTATCTTAATCAATCAATAAGCATTTATTAAGAACTAAATAAGTGATAGGCACAAAGGTGGTCCAGTGGATAGAGCCCTGGCCCTAGAGCCATGAACTTCATCATGAGTTCAAACACACTAGCTATGTGATGCTATACAAGTCACTTAATCCTATTTGTTGATGAGATTCCTATCTGTCAAATGAACTGGAGTAGGAAATGGCAAACCACTCCAGTATCTTTACCAAGAAAACTCTAAATGGCCTTATACAGGATCAGACACTGTGCTAGGAACTGAAGATACAAAGAAAAGCAAAAACATGGTACTTGGCTTAAAGGAACCTGAATTCTAGTGGGGGAGTGATCAGATAAATAATAAGATAAGTGCAGAATATATAGAGGGTAATTTTAGTTTGATTATCAGAACAGTGTATCTCAGATATGATAAAGAATATGCCCAACTGGGAAAGTTTGGGGGGGGGAAATTGGGATTTAGACTAATAGTGGAAGTGTGACATAACTCACTGGTAAAAACCGTAGAGATGATGAGTGTGGACACCTTGGCATCTCAGTGGTACAAGGCAGGTTAATTAATTTGAATTCGAGGAGACCTATGTTTGGATCCTCCCTCAGACCACGGGCAAAGCACGTGACTTCTCCCAGACTCAATTTCCTCATCTGTAAAATGGGTATAATCTCACTTACTTCCCCACTTAGGTTGTTATGAAGATCAAATGTCATAGCATATGTAAACCACTTTGCGCACCTTAAAGTGCTATAAAATGCTAGTTGCTGATGATGATAAATAAAGGACAGAAGATACTTTCAATGAGTCTACAAAAGATGGGCTCACATCCTAATATTCTCATACAAAAAAAGGAGTCATTTTATCCAGACATGCAATAGACCACAGAACTTTAATTATACAAGAAAAATTTCACAATAGACAAGTCTTCAGACTATTTCTCTCTGACACTCATTAAAAAATTCGAAAAGGATGAAATAATACTGACAATAATGATAATTCAAATGTGTCCTACAGCCATCTGGGTCTAACAAAAAGCTTTACACATAGTTTTTCATATACCTATTACAGTAGATGAAGAAATGTAGTAGGGATAAAAATAAAAGAACAGAACAGTTCCTGCCCTCAGAGAGCTTATATACTATTAGAATCACTCCAAACTAATGCCATTTCCTTTTCTGAAATTAGTACAAGACTTGCAAATGAAAGAAATGGTAGAGATCTATCTGAACAAGTCTTTACAGAGTATTTCACAATATTTCTTATAGACAAGAAGGAACAATGTAGACTGCTTAATAATAACATGGTTAATTGGATTTGTAAATTTTTTAAGTGGCTGGTTAATGGATTAATCTCAACCATAAAGAATTTCTTTAGTATTTTGCTTCAGAGGTCTGTCATTGGCTTTCCTCTTTAATTTTATAATAATTCTCATTTCTATTTGTAGTATATCACATTGCCTCAATTCTCACAAAACACGTAGTTGATAAAATGTTATTACCTCAATTTAACATATGGGAAAACTGAGTCTTAAATGAACAAAGTGTTTATGGCATGGTAGAAAAGGAAATGGCTTTAACATCAGAGGACTTGCGTTCAAGTCTCAGCTCTTAAATATCTGTGTGGTCTTGATTAAATAATCTCTTTGGATCTCAATTTTCTTATCTATAAAATGGGAAAGTTGGATTCACTCCTCTGAACTTCCCTAATTTTGATGAAAGTCACTCAGATTCACTATGTTGGTGACATCCTTGACTGATCATTCTCATTCACTGTACACATACAATTATTTAGGTACTTAGAAACATCTGAACAAAGGAAACTTGCTTACCCCTAATGAAGGAGCTTTGCTTTAATGGAGCTCCCTCTTATCCTTAGAAGAGAAGATGTCTTGGATTTGGTTCAAAACTCTAGAGGAGATTCTGAAGGAAGAAAAAAACAGTCTGAACACCTGATACCCCCACCAACAAAAAAAGTCTGTCTTAAACCCCAGCTGATGCAAATTTTCATAACTGAAAATTTTTATTTGCAAAGGGCCTTTCTTAATTGATTTTCAATTCAATGTCCACAACCTGTCTTGTGTTCCTCCCCTTCTCACCACTCACCCATCTAGCAAAGGACAATGAAGAGGTCCATGCTGGGTATGAGCAAGCTGCAATACATAACTAAGAAGGAACTTGAAAGAACACAAGAGTGATGGATGCCATCAAGGAATTGTATGACAGGAAGACAAGATGGATGGGTCTCATGGCGAGTGGGAGAAAACACAGGTGAATGGCGAGGGTCCACCAATGGGACCCACAAATGTCAGTAAAAAGCAAGAAGAAACCCAGAACATTGGGGGAGACTCTAAGTGATTAATTCTTAGAAAAACATAAACAAGTGTCTCATGGAATGGGCCAACATGGCTGGCTTTTAAAAGAGATCAAAAGGGGAGGGAAGAGGGGGGAATTTCTGAACTGGAGATCTCAGATCCCTTGAAAATTAAATGATTGCTCTAAATTCCTTTCCAGTTTTTGATGATAGCTGAGTGAAGATTCATCCTAAATATATGAATTTCTGGTCTGGTATTCCTTCCACAATACTATATTACTTCCAGCTTGGATACAGATATAACAAGTATGTTGACAACTTGCTATGACATGAAAATAGAAAGGAGTGCTAACACATGAGATAACAAAATATGGAACCCAATGATGTCAAAATTCTGTAATGTTGGACCAAAACCAATAAAACGATATATAATTGGGATAGTTGTAAAAGGTTCAAAAAATGACTGCCCAAAGGTTGGTCAGGACACAGCTACATATCAGTTTAGATGAAGAAAAATTTCCAGAGAGGATTGTTTCCCAATAGGTAAATCTAGAGACGACTTTGGATCTTGAAATATATTGATGAAATTCATAAATACTGGTCTGGGGGAATTCTGGAGAGTGTGCTCTCTCCAGAAAAAGCAGGAGGTGATGGTAAAAGGAACAGATATCATTAAAGCCAAGTCTAATTATTCAATTAATGGTCTATTTACTTCTGGCCCCTTTAATGTCATTTAGGGGCTTCCCCTTGGGGAGGGCTGCTAATACAAGACCTGAATGAAGTGTTACCTCTTTTTTTCATGTTGCGGCCTTTCTTTGGTGTGCTTTAAGAGAAAGGTAGATGAAAAGTGCCCCAGAAATCCATTTACTATGTTGTTATTACTTCAGCTGAAAAGGTTCGGTAGGAGAAAAGGTGAAAACTAATGGATGCTCTGTGACCCTGCCTTCCCGTGACCATTACTTACTCTCTCTCTCTCTCCTTGACTTGCAGGATCACAGAGTTGAAAGGAGAAATTTCAGGAGTCTATCATCCATCAGAGTTCACAGAGAGATGTCAATATTTGGGGGGCCTTCTCCTTTTGAAGAAAGGCCAGATAAAGACCTGTCTATTTTCCTTCCTGGGATGTGAAGTCAGCCGCAAGAAGAGCAGGGTGCCGTACCAGCAAGTGCTTGAGAGCAATGATCAAGGCCCAGTCAGCATGTGGAAGCCACAGGACACAGAGGCTCTCAGCCCAGGGCTGCCGGAGCCATCGGAACAAAGGAAACTTGCTTAACCCTAATGAAGGAGCTTTGCTTTTATGGAACTTCCTTTTATCCTTGGAAGAGAAGATGTCTTGGATTTGGTTCAAAACTCTAGAGGAGATTCTGAAAAAAGAAAGAAAAAGTCTGAACACCTGATACCCCCAACAACAAAAACGTCTGTCTTAAAGTCTAGCTGATGCAAATTTTTATAGCTGAAAATTTTTGTTAGCAAAGGGCCTTTCTCAATGATTCTCAAAACCAGCCCTTTCACATACTTTACAGAGATGAAACCTAACTGAATCAAGATCTGTGTCCTCAAAGAGGCAATGTAGAAAATTCTGGACCTGGAGTCAGGGAGACCTGAGTTCAAATGTGGCCTCAGGGAGTAGATGTTATTATTCCCACTTTAGAGATGGGACAATTGAGTCAGAAAGAGGCAAAGGGATTTGTCCCATCTCTAAAATGGGAACAATAATTTCTCCTCCTTGGAAAGTACTTGTGCACCCTTTAATATGGTATATAATTGATAGCTATTATTTTTGCTTCAGGGATTATATGATTGAGGATGAACCTATAGGGAATTCCCAGAGAAGGTTAACTCCCTTATTGAAAACAAGATGGCATGTGCTTTGCAATTTAACAATCATAGAGAATTATCTAGAATTGACTAGGAGATTATGTGACTCGCCCAAAGGCCCACAGTCAAAGGGACCTGAAGACCTGGATTCAATTCTCTAGGGCAAATTCTTTCTCCTCTAAGTCACTTTGACTTGTATCACCCACCAACATCACTATTTCCTCTAGACTACTTGACGGTGCATTTTCTTCTTCACAATATTCCTATGTCAGTTTTAGTGCAAGTACTCTTATCCCCATTTTCTAGATAAGAAAACTGAGGTTCAGAGAGATTTCCAAGTCCTGACCGAGACCACACAAGAGGGTCTTTGCCAGTATAACACAATCTTCCATGTTTCCACGGCTCTGTGATCTCACCAATGGTGGAAGTCTCAACAATTGGAACCAATGAAAAGAATACTGGCTGTAGAATCAGGGTTCAAATCTTGCCTCAGATGCTTGCTTTTTGTGTGACCTTGAACGAATCATTATATTCCCTTATTAGTTTCCTTATTAGAAGGCATCTACTATACCCTTCAGCTGTATATCTGAGACCCTTCCAGGGCTAACTATCATAACCCCCTCTTCCCCTGACTACAAGCAATCCATACAATGTGCCAGAGATCTTCTAAGTATTTAATATTCAGTGGGGTAATAAAGAACAGATGCTGTCCCTCTGTTATAAGGATAATACTAACATTTATCTAGTGCTTACTGTGTGCCTGGCACTTTACAGTTATTATCTCATTTGATCCCCACAATGTCTGAGAGATAGATGCTATTATTATACTCATTTTACAGATGAGAAAACTGAGACAAACTGAGATCAGCCAACTTGCTTATGATCTCACAGCTAGGACTCAGATCGTCCTGATTCCAGGGCAGCACTCTGTCCACTTCACTACGCAGCTGACTTATCCTTTATCCTTTTTGAAGCACCAAGACATCCAGAGAAAGAGAGAGGAGGTAGTAAGAGTTAAAATAAAAAAGTAAAATCTCTCCCACCTCCACTTCAACCACCCCCTCTCCTAAGACTCCAATAGAGATTGCCCAGGACCCCGAATCCATGAACATGAAAATATTTTCCCAAACTCCAGAAGGGAAGAGGTAAAGAAGGAAGGAGGAAATGGTATGAAATGGGCTGCAGCCAGCAACAAACACACCATAAACTAGTTTCCTATTTTGACTGATTATTTTTGTGCTAAATTCAGTTGTTTGCCTTATTACTATTTTCATTGTTGTTTCATCAGAGCTAATGCTATGAAAGTCTTCTGAACTTTGGCACTCTGGGACAAAGCCCTAATTGCCCTATCCTAGTTACAGCTTGAGCAGAGCCTGGAGTCCTGGCTATCAGTGGTGGTATAGAAGGGATTCCTGCATTAGGAAAGAAATTGGAATAAGTGAATTCTTGCCCCCCATACAAGTCTGAGATTCTGTGATCCTATGAGAAAAACAACTCCTTAAAAATAAAATTTCAAGTGTTACTTATAGGCCACTGGGGAAGATACAAAAATATACTTTGGGGATAGGGAGGGGGGAAAAGGAGCTCCCCATGCCCCCTAAATCACCCCAGTTTGGTGACTGTACTCCACTCGTATTTAAAGCTAATCCTGCCCTATCACCCAGCCACATTCTCTTAAAATTCTACAGCTAGGAGTAAAGGTTTCTCGAATCATTCTCCAATAATTTCCAGTTGGCAAGTTAATCTTAAAGCAACAGAACAAGCCATTTTTCTTCTCCCCTACCTATGAAGAAGCATTTCAATCAAAGGGTTTCCCCTGGAGTTGGCTGTAAGTCTATTTAAGGTCCACGGGAAGATCAGGATAAACAAGTATTAATCCTGGGAACTTTCTGCAGAATTATGAAAACAGACTGTTATAAAGCACATCCAGATGTTAGCCAGGCAGAGGAAAAATTGAAATAATAGCCTTGAAGTAAAATCAACAAAGCCCCCACCAAGTCCTACTGAGCAGCTTACCAGAGGGCCCAATTTTATGAAGCTGAGGAGAATTCTCCAGTGCCCCAAACTTTGATCGGGCTACGCTAAGCCCAATTGTTTGGACATCTCTTTCACTTGAATTATAAGAATCATAAAGGATCAACACTGATCTGCAAAGATCAAATTGGTTTTTATGAGCTCAGTAGCAGGTTTGAAGGGAGTTTAAAAAAAAGTTATCCAGTTATTTTTCAATGAGAAAGAACATGAGCACCAGACAAATTAGGATGTTTCTAAGACCGAGGTATTTTAAAAATTCTGCAGAGCTGGGGGAAAGAAGGATTACATCTTTATGAAGATTTGCAGAGGGGATCACAGAAGAAAATAGAGGATTTGTAAAATGAAAACTGTAGGTAGGAATCTGAAAGGCAATACTTTGGAAATCACCACACCCTGCTAATTATCTTCAATTTATGCTCTATATATCTTGTTTGTACATATATGTTTATATATTGTCTGCCCCACTAAGCTGTGAGGTCTGTGAGGAAAAGCACTGTCTTATTTTTTTGAATTCTCAGTGCTCAATACAGTATTTGGCACATAGTAGGCGATTAACAGATGCTAGTTGACTGACAAGAAAACTATATATGCTCCAAGTTTAAATGGATAGTCCCTATAGGGAAATCACTTCTTGTGTCTAAAACTAATCCAATAAATTGATCAATCACTGAAATTCAAGGCAGTACCTTGTTCTTAGCATTTAGTAATTCTGGAGATTTGGATAATTGCATATCATCTTGTTAAGGATTCAGTCAAATATTAAGTATTTAATTAGCATTTTTCTTGTGCTAGATGGTGATACACATTTCATTTTGAAACAGATTTTCTTTTTTTTAAATTTTCTCTTTTTTGAAGAGAGGAAAATAAAAGCTGGAAAGGTACATTTCACAATGAAAGACTCAGGGTAGTTTCAAGTGCTCTGGAGCCCTTTGCTAAATAGATAGATAGATAGATAGATAGATAGATAGATAGATAGATAGATAGATAAACAGGCAGATAGACATAATAGATCAATAGATATTTAGGTAGATAGAGAAATAGATAGATGATAGAGAAATAGATAGATGAATTAATGAATAAGTGAATATATAAATAAATAGATAAATGAAAATAAAAAGAATGGGGGAAATGGAGTATAAAACTGTGTTCTTTGCTAGTTTGCATATTTCTGATGGAGACAGCTTATTTATCCAAGGCAATGTTTTTCCAGAAATTTCAAGAAAAATCTTATTACTTTCCTGTCTGATAGTTCTTTTTCTTCTTGCTTGAGAGGCAACATAAATAGTTCATAGATGGAGAGTTGAGTTCAGAGCCAAAAAGACTTGGGTTGAAGTCCTGCTTTGTGTGATGCTGGTCAAGTCATTTTAATCTTTTTAGGCAATTCTCTAAACCAAAAATTGCTGGAAAAAGTGTTATTCTGCATAGGTAGAAAAAGATTTCCCTGTGCCTATAAAATCTAGTCCTTTTTCCTACCCTTTTCTCTTTGGAATTTTTAATTTTTCTGCGAAGATAAAGTAGGCCATCTTTTCACCTTGCCTTTAATCATTGAATTGCCTCAGACAAACTGAAACACGGGAAAAAACTTATTTTACAAAGACAGGTCTCCCACTGCAAGCAGAACCATCACCAGTCTACTGTCTTGGACTTATGACTTGCCACTGGCCTTCAATGACTCTAAAGAAAAAAGTAAGACGTGATTTTGCACTCACTTAAATTAAATTAAATTCACTTGCTAGTCAAGAAATCACCATCAGAATCTTTGAGAATAAAAAATAAACAATAACAAATAATCTGCTGCCTTCCTCTCTGATCTTGGAAACATTGCCCCATGAGATCATTTCTCCTTCATATCAAAAAAAAAAAAAAAAAAAAAAAAAAACTTTAGTATTCCAGAAAACCAGTATTGTGTGAGAAAGATTCAGTGATTGAATTTCTGGATTTCTGTCTAATAGCAAATGAGAAATCATTACTAGCAAAGATAGAAACAACATGAAGAATGTTTTCTCTGAAAGTTGTGTTTTTAACAAATCATAGGTCACTGAAACTCTCTTGGTGGTTTTGATTTTTTTTATTATAACCCTACATTGTATGAGCCAAACTAGTAGTTAAAAAGGATAAATACAAGTTAACTTATATACATATACATTTTGTACTGAACACTCTATTTGGTGCCATTTTAGAATGGATATTGAGAAGTCAAAGGAAAGTAAGTCTTTTGGACAAGACAAAATGATGAGACATGATAAGATCATGTCATAAATTTAAAGAACTGAGGAGTTTAGTTTGGAGAAACAAGCAGAGGGTCAAAAATGTGGAATTGGAAAAAATATCCATGGCCATCTCGTCTGACACAAGATGGAATGACTTTTCCAAACTGGACTTGGAGTCAGGAAGTTGGACCTGAAGTTAAAAGTAGACTCAAATATTTCCAGCTAGGTGACTTTGAGTAAATCACTCGGACTCAACCTGCCTCAATTTTTTCAACAGAAAAATATGGATAATGATAGTATCTGCCTCATATTTTGTAAAAGATCAAAAATTGCCACTGCTTCCATTCATTTTGTTGATGTTTCCTTAGATCTATGATACTTCAATGTGTATATTCTCTCTATCGGTGCAGATCACAATCCACCCACACCTTCATATCCTACTCCATAATCTCCCAGAAATCTCCCCAGACCATCTTCCCCATGTGTTGGAAACCTTCTTTTACGTCCTTGTACATTTTTTTCAATACCAGTATGTTACTCTAGCTGACCATCTGTCATGTCTCACCCTTGTCCACATCCTTTCCAATCACACCTTTTTTCAATGATATCTATTATTTCATCTCTTGCTCATTAATCATTATTGGAAATAATTTTCAGCCCAATCATCATGAGTCTCTCCTTTGCCCTTTGGGCTACTTACCACTTTGGTTCTTCGGAAATTATGCAGGGAAGATATCCCAAAAATAGTTGTACAGGAATAGACTATGACCAATCTTGGCCAAAAAACGTGGTCAAGAGGATTCATGCAGAATTATGCTATGGTTGGAAATAGACCAGGGTAACCATACCCTCTTACACAACTGTTTAATAGGATAAATCCAAACATAGATCTAGGAGTCTCAGAGAGCATTTATTCAGGCCATCTAATCCTCATCTTATAGATGAGACAAGTGAGATCACATGGGTAGGAAGTGTTCAAGGTGGGATTTGAAGTCACGCCCTCTGACTCCCTAAAAGATGACTTTCCATTCTTTCCTTAATTCATTGTAATTCATCTTGTTTAACTAATCCAATATTTAATTATAGCAGAAGTTTACAATCCAGTATCCACAGATGCTTGATAGCCTGTTTGGAGGGAATATATGAATTTAGAGAAAAATTGTTTTTATTTCCATATGTAATTCTATATATTTTATTTTATACATTTAAAAACATTATTCTGAGAAGGGGTCCATAGACTTATCCAGACTATTAAAGGGGTTCACCATACAAGAAAGACCCCTTGAGTTAGAACCTTCTGATTCTATTGTACAAACTCTAAAATAATCTGAATGAATAACATAAGTATGAATAACTCATAGGATTCTTCTCTGAAAGCAGTCATTACTACAATGCTCCCAGTCCTTCTATCTTAAATCATGGAGATTCTAAGCCAAATATTCCTCACATTTTATTTGCCTCCTTGTCAGAACCAGTTGTATCAAGGAACAAATTCTGCTTATGCCAATGATATCAGGAAGGGCGTAGACAGTGAGAGACTGCAGAGGCTCCTGATGTTGAGCAACAGGCTTGTTTCATTGATAGGAAGTGATGAAAAAAATCAAAGACATAGGAATCAGCTAAAAAGCAGCAAAATGGGTTCACAGCAGTTTAGAAACTTAAGGAAAGTGAAAAGAACTGGCTGAAACTGAAGGCATCCTGTATTGTATAATTGAGAGAAGCTATCTTGGTTAAATTGATACAAAATTCTTGAGTTGGAATTGAAGATCTGTCATCTTCCTTCATGAATTTATTTCATTTTCCCCTACTTCATGCAGTCTCCTTTCTCATCACGTGTCCTCTTAGCACAACATTCCAACTCCTATCTCTACAACTTTTCCCAAGTGGCTCCCATACCTTGAATGTATACCCTGTTCACCAATTCCTTAAATAATCCTTAGCTTTCTTCCACCTTCTGTAATACATCTTTTCTGTTTCACACACACAAAAAAATTTTGGCTACTTTATCTTTTGTAAATTACTTGATATTTTTTGTTGTTGAGTCATTTCAGTTGTGTCCAACTCTTCATGACCCTATTTGGAGTTTTCTTAGAAAGTTACTGGAGTGGTTTGTCATTCCCTTCTCTAGTTTATTTTGAAAATAAAAAACTAAGACAAACAAAGTTAAGTGACTTGCCCAAGATCACATAGCTAGTAAGTATCTAAGTCTGCTTTTAAACTCAGATCTTCCTTACTCCAGATCCAGCACTTTATTCACTGAGTCACCCAGCTGCCCATGATTGCTTGGTATAAATTTAAATACACTATGGCATTCCAAATACTTCAAAACTTGGGTCTTTCCTACCTTTCCAGTCTTCCTGAACATGTTTTTCTTCCCTCTTCCCTGCCATTCTACAGCTCAATCATAATTGTCTATATTATTCTTATGATGTATATAGATATAAAAATATACATATTCTTCTTCCTCCAAATTAAAGCTCCTTGAGGGCAGAGCCTTCCACTATTATCTTTGTATTCCTAGCTTAGCACAGTGCCTATCATAAAGTATTATAAAATAAAATTATTAATAAATAAATAAAATAAATTCATTATTGGATTCATTGACCTTTATTTACTTATCTCTCAGCTCCCCAGCATGACAGAAATTTCAAGAGGATAAGAATTGTTTTCCCTTTTTAGTTGTTTCCCCATTACTCAAAACAATGTCTTATCCAGCAGGAGCTTAATGAATGTTCTTTATTTGAATGAAGTTAAATTAAGAAGCCTCATGGTACTGTGGAAAGACTACCAGAATTTGAGTCAGAGGACTTGAGTTCTACTATTTCCTACTTGGGTGCCCTTAAAAATTTACAACATCTCCAAGTCTCAGTTTCTCCATCTGTAAAATTAAGAAATTGGATTTAATGACCTCTATGATAGCTTCTAATCTTGTATCTATGACTTCTTTGGGCATCAGTTTACTTGTATGATGAAGGGGATAAAACTTCTGCTCCTAAACCTACGATCTTGTGATTTTTTTTTATTTAATGCATTGAATTGTGAGAGGTAAGAGATAGATCATCATCAGAAACCTCACCCACATAGATACATCTCTCCAAAGCAGGCTAGCACAAGCTCATGAAGCTGTCATCCGGAAAGGTAGGGCACCAATGCTGTCAAGACAGACTCATTCTAAGAGAGTATCGAAGCTGAAAAATTAAAAGCCAAAATACTTGGAGATCATCTGGTCCAGCTCTTGTTTGGACGTGGATTAAGACTGTCTACTGACCTAGTGAATACCATTTTTGAAGTTCCAGGAAACTGAAAAGGCTCCAGACAATGAGCAACAGGCTCATTTCATTGATACAAAGTGATGAAAGAATAAGAGACATAAAAATTGGCCAAGCCACGATGAAATGAGTTAATAGCAATTCAGAAACTTGAAGAAAGTGTGACCTAAACTGCCTTAACCCTTAACCCCACTCACTTCTGGGGCAAGATCCAGAATACTCAGGTTAGTCAAATCTTTACCAAGTGCCCACTAGACTCGTGGCATCCCACCAAATATCTGAGGAAGGATGTACAAAGTATAATATGGAAGGGAATGCAATGAAGATAATGGAATTGGGAGATGAAATAGAATAAGCATTTATTAAGCTGCTACTCTGGGCCAGGAGTTGTACTGAGTGCTTCACAATATTGTCCCATTTTATCCTCAAAACAGTGCTTTTAGCATTCAAAGGTTAATTTTAGCCATCAAAAACTACTTTTAAACAAATGCATCTTTTCGTGGGTATGTTTGGGAGTATAATTTCTGCTCTTCTAGGAGCTGTCAGTGTCCAAAGTCCCTTGTCATGTTCATGAGAACCTTGGTATAGGGTTTTGAGGAGAGGGCATTATTTACACCATTATACACCTACATCCATGTTCCTGAAAGCTCTTCTTGAAACATGAAGATCCTCTGAAGCCATTGGTCTTCCCTGAAGCAAGGTAAGCTTCAAAGATGAATTCAATATCCCCAGAGTTTTTTCTCTGACTGATCAGTCAATTTATGGTGGGAGGTTTTATCTGCTCTAGTGACATATTGAGCTTTGAAAAGGCTATGAAATGAATGCTATGGCTTATTATTATTCTGTAAGAAATGATCAGCAGGATGATTTCAGAAAGGCCTAGAGAGACTTACATGAACCGATGCTGAGTGAAGTGAACAAAACCAAGAGACATTGTACACAGCAACAAGAAGATTAAATGATGAGCAATTCAAACAGATGTAGCTCTTTTCAACAGTGCGATGATTCAGACTATTTTAAATGGTCTTGTGATAGAAAAGATTGTGGGGACTGAGTATGGATCACTACATAGTATTTTCACCATTTTTGTTGTTTGCTTGCTTTTTGTTTTCTTTCTCATTTTTTTCCTTTTTTATCTGATTTTTCTTGTGCAGCATGAGAATTGTGGAAATATATATAGAAGAATTGCACAAATTTAACATATATTAGATTCCTTGATGTCTAGAGGAGGGATGGAGGGAAGGGAGGGAGAAAAAAGTTGGAACACAAGGTTTTAAGGGTAAATATTGAAAACTATCTTTGCATGTATTTTGAAAATAAAAAAAATATTATTTTAAAAAGAAGCTTTGAATCTTCTCCAAAAAATAAAATTAAAAATAAATTTAAAAACAACAAAAAAGGCTATGAAAATGAGTCCCAGGATGGACTTAATCTATGTAGGTTATACAAATACCAAGCTAGCTAAATTTGGAAATACTCATCACTATACTAACTTTAGAGTGATGACTTTTTTTAGCTCCAATAACTTTCAAAGACTATTTATAACTCATAGAAGAAGAAGGGCTAAGTCATATCTAAAAGGAATATTCACACTAATTAAAATAAAAGTTTTTGGTGTGTCTGAGGGCTAGACTAGCAGAGGAGGGTAATGTTGTAGAAACATTATATATCTCAAAACATTATATCTAGAAACATTATATCTCAAGTTCATCAAGACATCTGATAAAAAATTTTCATAATATCATTTGGAACGCAATAATAATGTTATTATTAAACATTTGTACAGCACATTAAGGTTTTTAAAAGTGCTTTATGATTATCTTATTTTATCCTAATACCACCCTAGGGAATAGGTGATGGTTTTACTATCCCCATTTTACAGATGAGGAAAGTGAGGTTAAATAATTTGCTCAGGAGGCATTTACATATCAATAGCAGGATGCTTATAGTTAGCACTTGCTCAGTGTGCTGTAGTGATGTAATGGTTCTCTAGCTGGCACATGCTCAGTGTGCTGTAGTGATGTAATGGTTCTCTAGCTGGCACATGCTCAGTGTGCTGTAGTGATATAATCGTACTAAGATATTTGAGGGCTGAGAGAACTTGAAATAATAACACTCCATCTTTGACCATCCCCATGAGTGTCCTGCCTTCTTCACTCCTCCACTAAGACCAAGCACTCAGGCTGGTCTCCAGGTCCTTCAGAGAGCTAGTCCGGACAGTATATTTTTGCACCTTAACTTGGGGACTCTAGAAAGCACACTACATTTTGATGCCCAATGTGGGGCCCTAGACATGAAGCCCTACGCTCAGAATTTGACTGACAAGATGATCAGCTGAGTTCAGTGGAGAAGTCCCCGTGACCCAGAATAGGGTGAGTGTAAAAATAGACAAGCAGGAAGTATGGGTAAGGGCTAAATTAGTCACTTTTGATTTTCAGCCCTAATGGGGCAGATAGTAAGAAATGAGCCTCCCTCTCCAGGGAAGTATGAAGCATGCTTAGTTAGGTTAACAGAGAAGCAAATCAATGAGTTCTCAGGTGCTCAGAAGGACATGTTTCCTTGGCTCTTTAAGGGAGTGAGATTAGAGCCAGAGAGGTGGAAGTTAATGGGAGAACTAACTGAATACAATGGGTTAAAGTTGGTTTTTAAGGAATCCTACAAGTTTGAAAACTAGGAAAGATTTTATCTTGGACGGCCAAACAAAGAAGTATCAGGAGAGAAACAAGCAATGGGTTGGTGGCTATGGCTTCAGAGGTACAACATGTGGAACATAGTTAAGGAAGTCTTTTTTTAGTATTTTACTCATTTATTTTGCTTGTTACTGCTCTAGGAGGTCTGCAGGGCAAAAAGAGAAAAGAGTTAAATATCTTAAGTACCATGGTGAGTTGGGAGAAAAGGAGAAAAGTACCTTAAGTACCTTGCTGATAAGAAGGGGTGTGGTGCTTTTCACCTTCACTAAGTGGAGCGGCTGGAGTTTTATGTTTGCAATTTGGAATAACAAGAGAGGAAGCTAGAAGCATAGTAAAAGCCTATATAGCTGCCTTCCTTTCCACACTCCTACACTCCCTCCAGGGAAGAACCCTCGTGGTTTGGGACCCAGTGAAATTTTGCAAATGGATGTGACCCATTATAAATCTTTTGGTCGTCTGTCTTTTATCCACCTGGTGGTAGACTCCTTTTCAGGATTCACTTTTGCAATACCAGCCACAAAAGAGACACCCTGAGTGGTCACTGAATTCCTTATCCAAGCATTTGCAATTATGGGTTTGCCATAAGCAATAAAAACAGACAATGGACCTGCATATAGTTCTAACATTTTGCGCACTTTTGTGCACAGTATAAGATATTACATATTATTGGCATACCCTTTAATCCTCAAGGTCAGGCAATAGTAGAGAAAAAAACAGAGACATTAAGACGCTCCTCCAAAAACAAAAGAAAGGGGGAACCACAGGTAACCCTAGAGAACTTCTAAATCTAGCTCTTTATACTATTAACTTCTTGATTTTTGACAAAGATGCACTGGCTCTGGCAGAAGGTTTTATAACCCACCAGAAGGGCAGTGTCCAGTGCGAGCAGCTCCACAGTCCTTAGATAATCCCCGCGTCATGTGGAGAGACCCAGAAAGTGGTGAATGGAAGGGACCAGATAGGTTAACTGCCTGGGGGGAGAGAGTTTGCTTGTCTTTCTACAGACGGAGAAGAAATCAGATGGGGGCCAATGAGCCGTATTTGCCTTGTCCATCGGAGACAGAAAAGACCCTTGAAACCCAAGAAACATCGGGACTGTGACCACTACTGAAAGAGCATGGCATGAGTTTGACTCATGAACATTAAAAATTGTTAATAAGACTGATGCAGGACTTTCTTTTCAGAGGCAGTGATCTCTGCATAGAATTTCAGACTCTTCAATCTTAGAGATGTCCTTATCCAACCCATGGGTGAAGAAGAAAAATAGCACTGATAATCACAACAGTTAGTATTTAAATGGTGTTTTAAGGCTTGCAGTGTTTTATATATATGAACAGAAATCTTTTATAATACCTTGCTGATTCATGTTATTTGTTGCATCATTACTAGCCTGTGTTATATTACTGCTTGCTTGTATAATATCTCCCATGCGGATGGATTTATGTATATCAGTTTCAACTAAAACAAAAGAAAGAGGAAAATGTAGAAGGCCGCACATAGTAGGGGAGCTCTGGGTGAGGTATAAGGCCCTTCAGCCCAAAGGGAACCTGCTGACAAAGTCTGGTTTGCTCTTCATCTCCCCTAAGGGCTTTCACCCTTCCTGAGAAGTCAAGGAGAGTGTGACCACCTATGTTGTACTTTAAACAAGGGATACTTACAGTAAAGAAATACATTTATATATCACTAGCAGGGTTCTTATAGTTAGCACTTGCACAGTGTGATATGGTGATGTAATGGTTCTACAGTTGGCACATGCTCAGTGGCCTGTGGTGATGTAATCATACTAAGGTATTTAAGGGCTGAGAGGACTTGAAATAAATGGACTCCATCTTTGACCATCCCCGTGGGTCTCTTGCCTCCTTCACTCCTCCACTAAGACCAAGGACTTGGGCTGGTCCGCAGACCCTGCAGAGAGCTAATCTAGATGGTATATTTTGGCACCTCAATTTGGAGGCTCCAGAAAGCATACTACAGGTTATGGTGAACCACAAGCTGCCTTTGAATCAGCAGTGTGACACAGAAACCAAAAAGCTAATAAAATCTTAGAACCGAAACATAAATTCTAAGATGAAGAAGAATGTAAGCCTTCGGTTCCAATTTCTTCCTCTGTGGACATCATATTACAGAAGAGATAATGACATATTGAAGCCGTGGTGTCAAATGCAATTAGAATGATCTTTGGGGGATATGTATTGACTTGGAAAATCAAGTAATTATACATTGCATTTTATTGTATTTTATTTACTTTGCTAAACATTTTCCAATTCTATTTTAATCTGGTTCATACTACCCTCAGAAGTTCTGAAGTAGAGTATGCACAATGAAAAACAGGTAAGATAATGAGGGAAGCTGAAACCATATTGAAGGAAAAAAGAACAATCATTCCTAATCTGAAGAAAAAGATTTAGATCACTGGATTCAAGGGTCTGAAGCATTCTCATGTGGAAGAAGGAAGAAAATTATTCTATTTCGCTCCAAAAATCAGAACTAGAACCAGGGATGGAGATTATTAGGAGGTATATTTTTGCCCAATATAAAGAAGAACTTCCTAACTGCCCACAAGTGGAATGAGTTGCTTTACAAGTCGGTGAATTCCTGTTTATTGGACAGACTTCAAGCCAAGGTTAGATCACCACTCATGTTTTAGAAGGGAAGATGTTGGACCACATGACCTCATAAGTCCCTTCTAAGCCTGGAATTCTAAAATTCTGTGAGTTGACTTTGGTTTTAGTTTTGGTTTCTGTCCCTCTTACTAATTTCTGACCAAAAGAAGAAAGCTAAAGGTAGAAATTATAGTATGATAAATAAAAATATTAGTATGAAATTCTGTGTTGATTAATGACTATGGACGGACCAAAACACCACCCTGAGTTTATGTATTCAATGAATGAAGATTCATGTTCCTTCTGAAATATTACTACTTTTTTCCTTTCCTAGAGACATAGGGCTAATATGTTAAAATTTATAGAGGGAGAACAAGTTCCAGAGGACTATAGACAAAATTCCTCCATCCCTCCAGATCTATAAAGAACTCTGTTGCGTATGTATTGCTCAATTTTCTTTCCAGAATCCATTAATTTAGCCTGTTTGGTTTTGATATCTTTTTGTTTGGAAATTGATGGCTATGCAGCTCCAAAAAAAAAAAAAAAAAGAAGAGAACCCCTGTTTTCCCAAAGTTGGAAATGGCATCAAAGATCATTCAAATCCAGCAACAGGCACTTAGTAAGCACTTACTACGGGCTAAGAACTAGGAAAATAAATACGAGCACAAAAAAAGACAAATCTCTTCCATCAAGGAGTTTACATTGAGGGGAGAAAAGAAAAATGGCAAATAAAAGGAAGTTGATAAAATTGGTTAGTAGTGGGGTGCAGTTTGGGGAAGTGAAATAAAAGTAACTAGCTACCCACATGGCACAGAAAGGCAGAGAGCCTGTCGTACAACTTAGACAACAATAAAAACATGGTTGCTTTGGGAATCCTCTTCAAAAGAGATGTTCTAAGTGAAACCAACCAATAAAAAGGAGAGGGGGATGAAGAGCATTCTCCAGGCAGAGAATAAGCTTCCAATGGGAAGACATTTCTGTGGCAGGATAGAGAAAGTCTAGTGAAGAGTCAAGAGTGTAGCCTCAAGAGTAATCAAAAGTCATCAAAAAGCCTTTCTCAGTCTCAAAACCTTCTCTATCGCATTCCCTTCTTCTTCTTGAAAACTTCCAGTGAAGGGGAATCCATCATTTCCCAAGGCAGCTCATGCTTCTTATGAACAACTCTAATTATTTGGAAGTCTTTTCTTATGGTTCTTAATGGGCAGATTCCTTTCCAAAATGATCTACAAATCTATCAATACCTCAGCAAAGAGCCATCCATCAATAAACATTTACGAGGACCCTAGGATGTATGGCTTCATGCTAGATGCTGCCTAAGTCTCTGATTACTGTTATTTGATAGCTCGTTAAAAGCTGACACGCTAGACTAAAAGCAAACAGTCACATAGCAATATCCTTACCTCCACTCGACTGGTCTGCCTTTAAGTCCTAGTCATGAATATTTGGTCTTCTTCACAGCATCCCTAACATGGAAGCTTTAAGTTTTGTTTGGTTTTTCAGGAACAAGAAACTCAGAATCTAGATTCCTAAATACCTTAGTAAGGAAAATTAAAATTGAATAAATGAAGAATTCAGTGTTCTTCCTCTAATTCTGCTCTTCCATGCACAGAATACATCTTTAATAACAGTCTATTAAGTCTACTAACAACATAAAAATTAAAACTATATCAAAGCACAATAACTGATGTTCTATAATGTTAGGAGATCTGCAAAGTACTTGGCAAACATTATCTCATTTGAATTTCACAACAATAGGTCTCATTATCCCTATTTTACAAATAGGAAGATTGACTTGAAGAGGTTAAGTAACTGCCCACCATCTCCTAAGCAGATCTAGAGTCAGGTCTCTCCAAGCTTTAAATCCACCATAAACTTTTTATATTTGACCACCCTGTCTACTGTTTGAAAAGTCCTTATGCTAGGATATTGGCCAAAACTTTTTCCCCTTAGAGCAAGAACAGCTTCAAATTGATTTCTTTTTTTTTTTCAGGTTGGGATACTTGATAATTGTGTCCTTTGTTTGAAGCAGAGACTTAATGTCTGTAAGTCATAAAATTTCACAGTTGGAATGGACATCAGAGGTCATCTGAGCCAGCCTGTATCTGATTAAGCATTTCCTCCACAAGTGGTCATCTAATCTTGGCTCAAGGATTGGTAGTGAAAAGATATCCGTCTCCTTTTGGGACATCCTATTGAAAAAAGCCCTGATTTGAATCAAAGTCTATATCTTGGTAACTTATGCCCATCCTTTCTTATTCTGCTAATCCCTTTTTCATTTGACAGTTTGGTGATTCATCAGGGTGGGGATTCCTTCCATGAGGGGAACATAATCTTCCCTACTTTCTCATCAAGGGTAGTTGACTAGGAATTAGAACTTGTGAGTTTTGGTCCTTACCACATCACTGAATAATTGAGAGACTATGGGCAAGCCCCTGTGCTTAGGGGAAAAGGCAGATCTCAGTTTCCTATCTGCAAAATGGGGATGATAACGTTTGCTCCACCAGATTCCCATTTGTGATGATGAAATGATATAAGGTTGTTGGAAAGCCCAGTGATTCTCCCCTTCCCTCCTTGCCATTGCTTTAGAGGTATAACTAATAATTGTGTTCCCCAGGATAAATGCCAAAAATACTGTGGGGTGAGTTTGAGTAAGGAAAAAAAGACTTTGGACCTCAGGGTATATGACTATGGAACACCATGAGGCTGCTGCTAAGAAGATAACAGGAAAGGCTGAGAAAGGGAGGAGCATATTGGGAGCATCTTTAGGTAAGAAGTGTATGGTACTAAAATATTGCTGCCTACTAGCTTTTTATTTTAAATTATTCTTACTAACTAGGTGCTAGCTGATTTTTTTCCATGTGCTAAAGAAGGGAAAGTCCCATAATTTCCCTCTAAATTTTGGCACATTAGGGCAAAATTCCTATCATGTGATTATAACTTTATACCCTTACTTTGTCCCCATCAAATACATCACACACACACACACACACACACACACACACACACACACACACACACACACACACCCCTACAACTCTTCCCTAATTATTCAGTTTTAACAAAGACTTAGGGCAAAAAATTCTAAAATAATCCAAATTCCTTCACTGTATCCATTCCATTTAGATCTTTAACCTTTTGCTTACACAATTAAAATGTGAAAACTGATCCAACTGTGGCTTGTTTTAATTTAATTCTTTTTATATCATCAATTTCCTTTTCTTTTCAGAGGATAAAAAGTAATTATAAACCCCAAAAAAAATCTTCTTTAGCATCCAACTCTTTATTATACTCAGATCTGAATTTCCTGTTGGGGAGAAAAGAAGGACTAAGTTGTGTGGGGTATCATAGGTTATGCTGGAGAGGATCCTTTCTTCCCTCCCCTATCTGCTTTAGGAGCAGGGAGGGCTGAGACCAAAGCTACTTAGCATTTCTCCCTTTTAGCCTGGAAAACCTGGCCTTAGGCCCAAAATTTAAGAAAAAACATTTTAAACTCAGCTGAGGAATTTCCTGAAGTAAACTTTGGCACAGCCAGCATAAGTTGAGATGCAGTAAAAATGCTTTTTATTATTCGCCCATTGAGAGGATGCTGCTTGCCACTGATTGCTTTCATCAGTTTTCTCTGAAATAAGAGTACAATACAACTTTATCAGGCTATCATTTTTTTAATTGATCCTCTCATGCTTTATTTTAATTTTATAACTAAATAATAGGTAAAATCTTAAAAGCTCAACATGTTTGGGGAGTCATTCATGATTCTCAGGCTCCCATCCCACAACCAGCAATTTACAAGCATCCCAGAACCCCATTCTTCCACTGAGTGGAAAGCTATTGTTAGACTTGGATATAGAGCTTCGGTCCTGGTCTTCCTAGCTAGCTCAAGCACTTACCCCAACATAGTACCCTTGAGCTATGAAAATGGAGTCACAACTGGAAAACAAGAGCTACACTTCAAAGCAAGAGAGCCATCTACATATAAGACTTTTCCTAGAGAAACATTCACAAGTAAATAAGGGAAATGGTAATGGTAGAGAATTTTTATGGGTGCAATTTTTAAAAATACAAATAATTTATGGCAACATTAAGAACAATACCTAAATTTATATAATGCTATAAGGTTTGCAAAATGTGATATATTTATACTGCAAGTACTTGACTAGCTTTAGACTCTTTTATCTCTGGCAACCTTGAAGAACCAAGTTTTCTACATCTATATATAATATATATAATTATAATAATAACTATATATATTATATATATAGATGTACATATACATATATGTTATATAGAGAGATATATAGATATACAATCTACATCTAACATTCATCTCTCTATGTATACGTCCATAAGGGAACTGGACTGTGATTGCCTTCTGGCTCCATGGAGATGTAATATCCTACAAAGATATTTCACCCTATCCCAGAAAAGCTCTTGGCTGGCTCCTTTTTTATTTGTCTTTGGCTTCTGTTTACCTTCTCAGAGCTCAGTTACCTTGGAGAACTTCAGGGAAACAGGAGACAGTGGTGGTGACATAAAGCCAATACAAACTTGTCATGACATTTAACAAGTGTGGGTATGATGGCTTTTGAAAACACGGAGTGAACTGAAGCATTTTGAAGAATAGCAGAGAGAAATCTGCCTTGCAGCTCTTGTCAGAAACTCACCTGATAACGCATTTCTGTTCATTTGCTGGAATAATTCTGCGCATGAATTAAGAGGTGTCAGACTCTGGGTGGGTTTCCCAGGGTGGTCACTTGCTATCACGTTCTACTCTTTATCATGGTTGGTCTCTAGTTGGTCCCCAATATCTGGCAGCTTCCCTGCCCAAAAGAGCCTGGGAGTAGCCAAGGGGAGGCTGGCAAGCTCCATTTGCAGGGTTTATTGCCAAAGAACACAGGTCTGTGGGAATTGTCACTTCCCATTACATTCCTCAAGTTTAACCTGTGCTACAATCTGGCTCAGGGTGGTCTGTTCTGTGCCAAAGTTTACGAAAAATATTGGAGACGAACGTTAGATTGTATAGACATAGAAAACTTGGTTCGTCAAGGTTGCCAGAAACGAAAGAGCCTAAAGCTGATCAAATACTTGCAGTACAAATATATCATACTTTGCAAACCTTAAAGTACTATATAAATATATTCATTGCTGGCCATATCTAAAGTGGGTCATGTCTATATGCCCCCACTCCCTTTTTAGCTCTTCTTTAATATATAAACTTCTTGAAGGTAGGACTGTCTTCAATCCTTGTGCTGGATCCAGTCTCTGAAATGTAATAAATTCTTAATAAATTAGTCTTCATCCATTGTCATTCAAGGCCCATTTAAAGTGTGCAAAGATCCCTCCTTATCCAGGACCACCATCAGGTAACAGCATATCTAGAGTAAGGGTCCGCTGTCTTCCTGTCTGGCTCCAGTTTATCTTTCTGAGTTGATTTCCACATCCCTCTACAGGGTATATATATATACTCTGTGGTTTGGCCAAACTGGCTGATGCGCTGTTCCCCAAATACACCATTCCATCTCTGGCCTGAAATGTTCTGCTCTTTCATCTCTATCTCTTGGAACGTCTAACTCCTGTCAAGGCTTAGCTCAAGTGCTGCCTTTTTCCAAAGTCTTCTCCCCCAGTTATTAGTTCCCTTTCCCCAAATCTATAATTATTTTATATTTATCCTGCATGCTTTGTGTGTGTATGTGTGTTACATGTACATGTATTTGTGAATATGTGCTTGTGTATATATATATATATGTATATATATATATGTATACATTGTGTATATATATATATATATATATATATATATATATATATATATATATATCCATCTCCTAATAAAGAGTAAATTTCTTGAGAGTAAAGTCATCCTCTTTAATTGCTATATCTCTAATGGATGGTTCCCAATAGCATCCTAGATATTTAACAAATTGATTAATTCAAGTGGTAGGAAAGTTAAAGAGTTGCAGCAAAAGTATTGTTTTCATCCTTTCTTTCAGTGAAGAAGGTTGAATTTTAGGGGAAAACAGGACTATAAGAAGTGAATGACTAATGAAATAAAAGGTATTAAAGAACAGGATTTATTTTTCTATACCATGGCTTACTCATAGCATGATGAAATCCTGGTTAAGGGTAGAGCTCATCTCATAAGGGCAAGAAAGAAAGGGCTTAGTCAAAGAGTTGCTAACCAGAAAAAGGGAATTTTAGGTTAAAAATGAAGGGAGAAGGAAAAAAATACCTAGATAAAACTATAAGCCTGGAATCTAGAGAGGGTATTCTATGTTAAAAGGAATAAGAGTAGTGATATTGCCTAGTAATTCACAGAATGAAATAGCTGTATACAGAAAATTAACTATGGCCTCAGTTCCTCTTTACTAACACAAAGAATTGCATTAAAAAGTTATAATGTTATCTTGAGTTCATAATAATCAAAATGAATACTGAACATAATCAGAAATTTCTGAGATTTTAAGAGAGTGGATTCCAAAAAGTTCAGAAAAAAAATACAGATGAACCCACACTCAAAGGCCAATGGAGTGTGTTCGAAAAGGCATGTGATAAATAATAGATTTTAGATACATAGATAGATAGCTAGACAGACAGATAGATAGCAGACGGATGGATGGATAAATAGATAGAAATCTAGCTATGTACATCTAGATAGATAGATAGATAGATAGATAGATAGATAGATAGATAGATAGATAGATAGATAGATTTAGATAGAAAGGTGATAGACAAACAGATAGATAAATAGAAGAGAGAGATGTATGGATAGATAGATGTCCACTTATCTATCTAAATCTATAGATATTTTTATATTTGTATAGAGAGGTGATAAATGATAGACACATAGAAGAGATAGATAAATAGATAGATAGATAGATAGATAGATAGATAGATAGATAGATAGATAGATAAACAGACAGACAGATAGAGCAAGCAATTAGGAGATACAGTGGTTAGAGTGCAAGGCTTGGAGTCAAGAAGATTCACTTTCCTGAGTTCCAAGCTGTGTTATCCTGTTTGTCTCAATCTCCACATCTGTAAAATGATCTGGAGAAGGAGAAGGAAATGGCAGACCACTCCAATATCTTTGCCAAGAAATCCTCAAATGGGCTCACCAAGAGTGAAACACAGCTGTAAAAAACTACAGTTGAACAACGTGACTACACAAGAAACTCTATGATAACAGCAGCTGGAAAAATATGTATAAAAGATAAAAGAATCATACAACCAAAGACAAATATAAAACAATGGCATGGAGGTCTAAGATTAGAATGAGAAAAATATTATTTCTCACCTATGTTCATTTTACTAATAGCAAAAATTATAACTCACTTTGTACCAGATAATTTACAATTATCTCATTGAATCCTCACAACAATTGCCTCAGGGAAAAAAAGAAGAAGAGGAAGAAGAAAAGAAGAAGAAAAGTGTTAAGTGGCTTTCTCAGGGTTACATAGGTAGTAAATGTCTACAGCTAAATTTGATTTTAATGCAGAAAAAGGTTACTTACTCTTTCTCAGCCTCAGTTCCCTCATCTATAAAATAGGGATAGTAATAATAATAATTTCACAATGTTGTGATGACCAAATAATATCACATATGTAAAACACTGCAAGCCTTAAAACACCATATAAATACTAATTGTTGTGATTATCAGTGCTATTTTGCTACTTATTCAAGCATGGGTTGAGTAAGAACTTCTCTAAGATTAAAGAATCTGAAATTCCATGCAGAAATCACTGCCTCTGAAAATAATACTCTATACTTAAACTTGAGAGCCTGGGATTTCTGCAGTAAGGATATTAATTTCTTCCACCAACACCAACCTCAGGCTCTTCTGCCACACTTTGGGAAATGCCCTTTGGGTGTCCTTGTAGCAGAATTCTTCTCTTTGTGCCCCAAATGGTGATGAGCCTCTCTAAAGTTAGCTAGGCTGGTTTTCCAGTGATAGACTCCCCAGCCCCTTCCTTTTCAAAGGAGAAGATGGGATGGTCCAATGAAAGAGTACTAGCTTTGGAACTGAAGAATCTAGAGTCAGTGACTTGCATCTGGATGACTTTGAGCAAGTGACTTAACTTCTGTATTAATTCCATTCTATTTATCTGCAAAGGATAAAAGTAGGAGAAACTGGTAGAAGCTGAAATGTAAATGTATCCTAGTTATCAGGAAAAGCTTCCTATTAGAGCTGTCCAAAAAAAGAAGTTTTGAGTTCTCCAAGAGTTAGTGGATTCTTTCTCATTGGAGGGGTCTTCAGAGATTGGACAACTTCCTTGGGATGAAATAAGGTTGATTCCTTCAGATATGGGTTGGCTTGTAAACCGATTCTCAGATTCTGTGGTCTGTTATTCTTTTATTGACCCTGTTCTTGAAGCCTTTCCAACATGGCAAAACCTGCCAGATCTTGTATCCCACTGGCATAAGCTTTCTGAATCATAAGAGGGCTGGACCTCAGGTAAGGACATTTTTAAAGGGCTTCCATGGATGATGCAGTAGAATATTGGAATTAAGTCAGTCTAGTCCTGACTCGTTCCTAACTCATTATTTAAAAAATCACTTTATATCTATAAACTTCTTCCATTGCTTGTAAGTGATTGCATTGAAACAATCCAGAAACAATCTCCTTCCTTCCAACTAGTACAAATAGCACGAAACAACAGAAAATAAGAGAACGGATTCAAATCCCACCTTTGATACTTACTACTTGTGTGAGCTAAGAGAAGTCATGTGGGTCTCAGTTTCTTCATCTGTAAAATGAAAAGGTTGGAGTGGTCTTCAGCCTTAGATCTTAAATCTATGATCCTATTATCCTCCTCATTAAAGTCCATTAACTTTGGACCCTTAAGCCTGTGAGTCACTGTAACTACCTAATATCTTGGAACAGTATGTCAAAGTTGACTTTGAGGCTCAGGCAATTTGTAGCTATAAATATTCTACCTCTTCTTTTCCAAAATCTAAATTGTTATTCCCCATGGACCTTAATAAATTCTTCCTTCCTTCTAGCCTTGTTTTGGGATCAAACATCGTTTTATAGTGACTATAATTTTGGTCTGAAAGCCCTGGACTATTTTTAACTTAAAATTCTCTCTTGAAAAATGCTCTGTTCTCAGCATGCATGTTGGGTTTGTAGACCACAGCCTTCCCTCAGTGGGGACATTGAGACTGATTCATGGGGAGACCAATGAATGAATGCATGACATTGGAGAGAAGGAAGAAGGAGGGAAAAGATCTCCTTCAGGAGAGCACACAGGACAGCAAAGGCTGTTTTGTGTTTTTAGCTATTCATTTTGGAAATGGCATGTGCTTTCAATGATCCCCCTGTGGGTTGCTACGGCAAAAGCTCATCTTTTTAAGCTGACATTGCCTTATTGATATTAGATGGCTGCTAACTAGGGACTCAATAAAAATGGTAGTTCATTCAAAGAGTTAATGGCTTCAGGTGTCTGGGAGGGAGGGAGGCAAATAAAGGGGAGGAGAAGAAATAGGTAGAAAATTGATAATCCACAAGGAATTATACTCAAGAAGAAGCATAAAAGATCCACATGATAATAGCTAACATTTGCATAGCATTTCGAAATTTGCAAAGCATTTTCAGGCAATGTCAGTATATAATCATATTAAAAACATACGAGATGAAAGGGTCACTTTCATGTGCTGGGTAAACAGCTCCATTTTGTTCCCAAAGCCTAAATTCCATCATCTTTCAAATTAAGAAGGAGTTGAAGTGATTGATAAATACGTGTCTTCCTCTCTAACTGAGCCAGCCATGGCAAGTTGGCCCAGTTGGTTAGAACTTGTAATGAAAGCCAGAGTTAGAGATTCAAATCCCTTGTAGGAAGGCAAGCCGTGAAAGTGAAAAAGATTAAATTCCTACTATCTGTGTGACCTCGAAAAGTAATTTCCACTCATAAGTAAAATTAGAGTTTGGATTCAGTGATCTCTGGGATGCCTTTTGAGGCAAGTAGGCAGTGTAGTGGATAGAGCTCTGGACCTGGAGCCAAGAACACCTGATTTCAAATTCAGCCCCAGATACTAATTGTGTCTCCCTGGGCAGGTCACTTAACCTGTTTGCCTCAGTTTTCTTGATTATAAAATGGGAATAATAATAATAGCATCCATCTCCCAGGCTGTTTTGAGGATCAAATAAGATTGTATTTCTAAAGGTCTCAGCCCAGTGCCTGGTACATAGTAGGTGCTAATAAATGCTTATTTCTTCTCCCCTCCTTTTCAGGTAAGCCATCTATTTCCTCTGCTTTTCTAAGACAGCTGATTACTTCCTGAGTACATCCTACCAAAGGGTTACTTAGGGAGTCTTGGCAGTTAGTTCTCCCACATCTTGTCCCCCTTCATAGCAAACAGCTTATTCATCTTCTTATCAGGTTCCAGTAGTTTTCATTTATCACTGGGACTTTGCTGTTTGGCTCCTTCCAGCGCCTTAAGTCTCTTTCACCCTCAACCTTTTTAGGATTTATCTTTGCTTTCAGGGTCCTTACAACCCACATTTTACATTGCAGCCCATCTCCACTGTCACACTTCTTGATAAGGTCTGGTGGGAGTGAAAATTCTCTCCTCAAGAATATTTTCATCCGCACAAAGGATGAGAAGTTTAAAAAAAAATTTTTTTTGGCAAGATTTAGCACTCTCTTTAAAACAAATGAACTATCCCCTACCTAAAAAAAATAATTAAAAAGCTAATTGCTCATTAATAATCTGATAATGGCATTGTCTGTCCAAAGATCATTCCTTTGCCTTATTCATTTTTTTGCTCCACATGCACAAACCTAGAATCCAAGATAGGCTTTGGACCTGTGCCCTAGACCATAGGTTATTTTTGTTATTTTAATGACTGATGAGCAACTAAAAAAAAAGACTAGAAAAGAAGCAAGAATGTATTTTTCAGCAGCTCTCAGGGATGTGTGGATGTGAGAGAGACCATATTATTTAGCAAAGAGCTTTTAATGCAAAAATAAGATCCCACTGGGATGCTGGGCATATCCTCTAAGGACTACAAAGATGGAAAGAAAGTACAAAAATACATCAAAATAACCATGGCACTTTTGTGGTAGCAAAACAAAAAAAATCTGAAAGTAAGGTACACTGATTAGGGGAAGGATGAGTAAAACGCAGTACACAAATGTGACAATATTATTATACATAAAAAATGATAGATATTAAGATAATCATTTTAAAGCTGGAAAGGGCTTTAGAATTCCCTCATTTCACAGACAAAGGAGGTGAGCTCTAGGAGAGCAAGCGACTTCCAAGATCACATCAGTCTAGTGATAGAACAAGGATTAACACAATAAGATCTTCTGTTTCAAAATTTAGTTCTTTCCATTGTATAAAAAAAAAATGGAGAGATTTGTGTTAATAAAGCAGAATCAGGAAAACTAAATATAGTCAGCGTCCTCAGCATCCCTTAAGTTGAACTGCACAGGTGACTACCTTTTCTGTCAACACAACGCCAACCTTGCTCCCAATTATTTGACAAGTTGCTTATAAATACCAGATGGAGAGAAGGATAAGGAGCTTGAGACAAATGTTCACTATTTTCAATTAGTAATATCCAAAAGTCAAATGGGCGAGCCCAGAGGGCAGTGAATTTTCTACTCCCAGACCTCGTTAAGCAAAGATTGAAGGGCTGTGGATTGGGAGTGTCATAGACAAGATTTAGGCTTCAGGAAAGGGCTGGGCTTAGCAAATTCTGAGGTCCCTTCTTACTCTGGTATTCCATGATACTAAGATCTCATAACCTCAGAGATGGATGGTTTCCTGAGGATTTGACTCTGTTGCCAAGTTCCACTATCCCAGCTGTTCCAAGCCATTCTAATGTCCATTCCACGTCACTCAGAAAGTATAATGGACCTAGGGCACTTGACATATTTTTTGCCTTTTTATTTGCCAAACTCCTCTGTAATTCCACCAGCAAAACCACAGGTCCTTGATGAGAGAGCCTCTAATAATGAAACTTAATGTAATACCAAGACTCCAAAATAACACACCTATTGATCAAGAAGTGAAAACTCTTTGGTTAATGGTAGGTCCTGGGTATCTTTTATCAGAGACTAAATGACTACCATTTGTTAAGGTCATCTATAAATTTCAAAAGAAATTTGTGCTTCAAATGGGATAACATGATCTCAGAGGATCCCTTTTAGTGCTGAGATTCTACCTCATGGCTCCCCCCTCTCCAAATATTAATATAAATTGTTATTGGTGATATTTATTAAGCCTCCATAAGTTTTCTACTCTGAATCCTATCATGGGATATCCAATTATATTGAAGTATTTATTACTCTTTATAAACAATGTACCCTTTCCCATCTCTGGGCCTTTGTCCTGGATGTCCTCACATCTTCCTACTCCTGCCTCTTTAGAATTCCTGCTTCCCTTTCAGACTCAGCTCAAGTAGCACCTTCTCCATGAGACCTTTCAGTGCCCTCTCCCCCAAGACTACCTTAGGTTCTCTTTATGTACATATATGAGGCAGAAAACATATGCATACATTCATGTATACATTAAGTAAGGGGAAGAACTGGCTTACATCTGTCTTTGTATCTCCAAAGTCTAGCACAGCTCCTGGCACAGAGTGTTGCTCTATAGATTCATATGGATTAATTGATTGATTAAAGGAAACAACCATAAGTCAGTATCATAGGTTTTTAAATGGAAAGAACCTCAAAGGTCATTTCATTCAACTGCTTATTTTATAAATGAGGAACCTAGATCTGAAGGGAATAAGAGAATTGTTTGTGATCATACGGGGAGCAAGTTACACAAAATTTTTATCTTCATCAAATATTGTACTCTTTTCAATGTACTATCCTATTTTTAGTTTGTTGTTTTTAGATAATGAGGGTTAAGTGACTTGTTCAGGGTTATACACAGCTAGTAAGTGTCTGAAACTGGATTTGAACTCTAGTCCTCCTGACTCTAGAGCTGGTGCTCCATTTAGATGCCCTCCATTTATTTTGTAGATGAGAAATTTAAGGCCCCAAGAGGTTGTGACTGGTTCAGAATTACCCAGGGCCCCAACTAGAAAGGTCGATTCAAACTCCTTAACAAATAGAGCTGTCCCCAAATGGCACAGGCCTTCCTCATCTACTATGTGCAAGAGAGTGTGCTTGGGGTGTAAATATATAAGGGATGCTGTTCTTACCCTCAAGATGTATACTTTCTACTGTACCATTCTAGATTGTGATTGTGGTGTCAGAGCCAAAATTCCAGCCTAGGCCCTCTGATTTCAAGACCCAGTACTTTTTCCATTATACCACTAGACTCTCTTTATCTAACTGTAAAAGCTTCAAAGATAAGTTTCCTGATGGACTGGGGATAAGGGCTCACTCCATCATCCAAGGGCAAATCTAGCTAAGTACATCAAGACTGATGTTCATGTTGGCGCCAGGATGATGAATTGTTTAACCACAGCAATCCACAAAGACTAACTACTAAGACCTAGAAGAATTATTAGCTGAATTACTGAAAGGAGGACTTGTATGTATAAAATTATAGGTTCCTGGAATGATAAAGCATTTTAGACATCAATATTATATGATCCCATACAGAATTAACACACTCTTGTCTCATTAGGCTTGCTGACTGTCAGATCTAAGCAGAGCATCAAGAAATGATGAGGAGGGATGAGAGCTTGCTATTAGTTTCAATTGAAGATTCATATTTTCACGTCTTTTTTGTCCTTATCACTACTTGAGCAAATCTGCTCAGAAGGAGCATCTGGTTGGGAAAAAAGGTCTTGCTCTTTTTCGGATGGAACAGCTGGTCTGGTTGGAGAGCACAACAGTTCAGTGACTAGTTCAAGATCACTTAAGAGTCAATTAACCAGGAAGGCCAAGGAAACAGACTCCTCCTGCCCCCATCCTTTTCTCAGAGAGGCCGAGCTCTAAAGATCTGACCCATTGCTAAACCCAAATCCCCCATAAATGTTATGGAAAAATACAGACAATGAAATTACTTTTACTGGAATCATTTTCTACTTTCCCTATTTTTTCCAGTATCTTTCTCACAATGAAAGGACCAATGTGAATAAAAGAATTCTCAAAAGTGACGTTCAGCTTTTATGTGCTGGTTTGAAGCATTCATTTTTCTGTTAAAAAAAAACCATGATGCTTGTTTTGACCCAGATATGAAGTCTCCTTATTTTAATTATAACACAGAGCTGAAAGAGTTCTTCAAAGCTCACTGGGTCCTAAGTATGTTTAACCTGGAGAAAAGAACAGTCAGGGTAGAAACAATAATGTCTTTGATTATTTGAAAGACTATTATATGGAAGAAGGGTTGTCCTTTGTCCTTCTCAGCTCCAAAGAACAGAAGTAGAAGCAAGAAACTAAGAAATCAAGCTGCCTCAAAATGGTATAGGCTTCCCTAGGAAGTAGCAAATGCCCCTTCTTTACAAGAGTTCTCCAAGTGAAGGTTGGATAACCATTTATTGTGATTATGATGGAAATGATTCCTGTACAAGTATAAGTTGGACCAGATGGCTTCTGGGGTGCCTTCCAATTCTGAAATTTTGTGATTCTGTTTTTTCTTTCCACTTCATCATATTCACTATCCCCAAGCAAGATCAACTCTAAATGAATAAGACAACTTGTTCTAAAATTTCAGAACAGGAGAATCTAAAATTTTTTCTTGATATGATACCCCATAATTCATGAGTCTCATGAGGAATGCAAACTCTTACATTACTGATTCCTTCTTTAGGAGGAGAAGAGTGGATAATTGTTGGGTTTAAGAGATGCATTGAAACAAGTTCATGGATGTGAAGTAAAAGAGCTTTGAGAAGCCCAAGGTGAGGTCTAAATAATAATCACTGACATGTATGGATTGCTTTCAATTGATATAACATTTTACACATGACAGCTTGTGAGAGTGCAATACTAGCACCCCCATTTAACCTTTGGGGAACCTGAGGCTCAGAAAGATGATAAGCAGCAGAGCCAAGACTCAAACCCAGATTATTTACTCCAAGGTCAGTACTTTTCCAATCAGTCATTCACAGAAGTCATTTGTTGAGTACCTACTATGTGCAAGATAGTGTGCTATAGGCACTTGGTATGTAAATACAAAAAGACAGTCCCTGACTTTCAGAAAGATACATTCAACTACACCATATTGGATTAGATATTCTCTAAAATCATTAGGTTATAAATTTAGAACTAGACAAAAACTTTAGAGGTCATTTTATCCAATCTACTTACTTTCTACATCAATCAATCCATAGGAAATGGACATTAAAAGAGTGTAAAAATTACTCATCTAAAATGACATAGATGGTAATGAGCAGTAAAGATCTTCTGACTTAAAATCCTGGATTGTGAACCATTGTAGCAGCCTTCTCTTTTCTGGCTCTCATATTGTAATTCTTTAAAGTATCATATGTACACAATTAGGTTCCTATTAGTACAAATGACAGATTTCCCTTTTATTTGAATTTTCACTACACATTCCCACAACAAACTGTTGTGTTTTGCGTAATTATTACAATCAATTGGAAAATTCAAACATATACAACATCTTCAGGGGATTCTTAATTTATATTAATTGGGGCCTAAATGTGTATATTAATGAATATCATTTATAAATATTAAAGAACCTAGAGGATTGATCAAGAAAATGCTACTGGTATCTTACTAGATTTTAATGGATTTGCATTAGGATTGGACAGAGAATTTATATTTTATTAACATTAAAACCCTGGATCGTCAATTAAGACAAGTTCTTCTGAAATGGAAATAGAGATAGCCAAGCTAGGGAAACAGTAAGAAGGGAGACCACCCAGATCAGAAAAGAGACTGAATGGAATGTGCTCCTTTGGGAAATAGTGAGCTTCCCCTTACAAAAGAGTTATCAAAATGTTGTAGAGAGTATTTTCCTTAACTATTTAGGCAAAGATCTGTCTAATTGGCTGATGAGACTCCTAGCTCTGAGATTCTGTCTGATTCTAATTTGAAAAAAAAGCTAGGAGTCAACTTGAGTTTGATGCAAGTTGGAGATGCGCTTCCAGGAACCTCCTCACTTTTCTCATTAAACCTTTTTTATATTCCTATCGCTCCTTTCAGGTTGAATCCATATTCCAAATTCCCCCCATTTTTTCTTTCCCTTCCCTTCTCTTCTACAAAAAAATAAAACTCTCCTTTACTAACAGTCAAGACTGGGTGAGCCAATAATCAAAACACCTTTTCCTTTCCAGTGGAAACTGCTAAATAAATGACTGTGACTCATCCCTCACTGTGTAACCAAAACTTCTTGGCCATCAAAATCTGCCTAGCACTTGCTAGATCCATTTACCTGAAGCCCCTGGTGATATCTTTGTCTCTAGAACGTTTGCCTTGTATCTACAGTAAATCCTTTCTGCAGTAATTTAAGTATCATTGAATCTGAGCATGAGCAAGAAAGATTCAGATAGAGCCCCCATTCTCATCCTATGCATCAAGCATGATTGTGTTTCCATGGTTTGTAAACAAGATATTCTGCCAGTAAGAGGTTGGGTTTAGGGTTAGAGAGATATATGGGAGCAGAGGGAGAATTAGGTTGTAAATAAACTAGAACTGTAATCCTTAAGAGTCCAATGAACCCAATTATTTTAGGCTCAACTGCCAATTCTAGAGAAACAATGGATTTCACAGGATTTTTTAAAAGGCAAATTCTCTCCAACTTCTCTCTGAGCCTAAAGATAAAACCATCTTTGGGAAGTTGGTTGCCTGTGATTCCCAATTAACAGCCTCATTCTTTCTGATCCTTCTGCCACTTAATTAACTGATAGTGGAAGAATCTACAGAGAATATGAATTGCTTTCATCTCCCAAACTGTAGAGTATTTGGTAATTTCCAGGACACCTGAGGCTCAGAGGGCATCTACCACATCATACAAGATGTGAATCTTTATTATTTCGGAATCAGAAAAATCTACTTTTGTACAGGACTCAAGTTAATGAGAAAGTCTTAGGAAACTGAAGGCTTAGAGAAGCACAGCTGGCTCACCACCAACCCAGTGGGCAACAACAGCTTCCCAGTAATGTCATTTCATCTGCAAATGTTAGGAAGGTTCCCTTTGAGAAAAGGTTTGAACAAAAAGAATGCCCCTCTCTGAACTCGAGCTAAGCCAGCAGAAAACTGGGCCATGGCCATTTCTTATAATCAGTAAAGTTCATTCTTTTTCAGGGCTTTCCAAGAGCTATAAATCATTTATACTCATCTCCAGAGCATTCCTTTGAAATAGATGAGCCACCCTATTAGCCCTTTTGGAGATAACACTACCAACATCATTCTATTTGAGACCCAGAATAGCTAGATAGACTCATTAATGTATCAGAAATAATGATCTTAATATTTTATACAGTATTACTATGGCTATGTAATTACTGTTTTGTAGAAGGAAAATAAAATTCAATACACTTTCTACCAGACTCTATTATTTCTACCACAAAGAATCCTGTACATTCTTAAATTAATGATTCTGGTTTCAAGTGCTCAAGGTTTCCCATTCAGCTCCTGCTCTTGTTTGTAGTGACCAGCATGAACTTCATTTGAAATTGTGAAGACAGACCGGAAGGGGTAAGGAGCACTCCGTCTACTCCATTTCTTGAATGTGACCTCCAAGGTCTCTAGGAAGGCATTTGTTGAGGTGAAAGAAAAAGGGTAGACCCAGGAGCCAGATCAGCTTCATAAAACCAAGAATCAGCACAAGTTCGGTGGAAATTCAGATACCATCTAAGAAGCAAGAAAGAAATGGCAGGAAGCGAGAGAAGGATGCTAAAAGGGAGGTGGGGAAGTTGCAGAAAATACTTTGCTTTAAAATTTCAGAGTTTATGAAAGATCTTGGTGGAAAGCTTTAGATCTCAGGTTGCCCTAATTTAGCTTACTTCCACTGGAGAAAAAAAGGAAAGGAGAGACATGGGTGAAATGGTGATAGATAAGGGGAAAAAAAGGACAAAAAGAAACCTAAGGAGAAATCTAAAATTGGCATCAGTACCAGTAGTATCAAGAGCACAAAACTGAAGCACAAAAAGCTCTGTCAACAAGAAACAAGGAAAATTATCAATTAAAAGATCCAAAAGCATGGGGCAGTCATCTAGAGTTGGAGCTGGTAGCTATGGATACCTTTAACTGAGCTAAGGCACAAAATGCATTGAGTGCTATTTGGATTAGAATTTAGATAATCAAACAGAAATCAGAGATATGACATGGGAACTGGACTGAAGGGTTAGGTGCTGTCCAGAACTCATGAAATTTGCAACATCCAACATCCTCTGGAATACCTACATCAGGCAGTGTACTATAAGGGAATTCAAGCACTAAATTTTAAGTTAAAAGACCCAAGTTCATTTTCTGCCAGTTGTTGCCTGACTTCAGAGAAATCATTTTACTTCTCTGAGACTCAATTCCTTCACCTATAAAATGAGAAGAGTTCTCTTAATTATATTATTTCATGAACTCTTACTGCTGTCAAAAGTATTATTTTCTAAAAATGAAATTGTACCAAAAAATGTTGCTAAGGCAATAGGAATAATTAAGTGGCAGTTAATATATGCATTTATCTCTCCAATTCCTCCTTTTCCCTCAATAGAAGCATATTTTTATCATTCAATCAAATAATATAGCATATAAACGTCTTTATAAACTTCAAGGTGCTATATAACTATGATCTATCTATCATTATCTTTGTTCTTATTCTTCAAGTTTTTACAGTATCTTAGCACAGATCAAAGGGAGTTGCCAGATATCTGACAAGTGCCCTCATTTGATTCTAATGAAGGAGGAAGAGGAAGGGGAAGACAAGGAAGAGAAGGAGGAGGAGGAGAAGGAGAAAAAGACTTAAAGATCATCTAGCCTGACTTCTAACCTAATGTATGAGTCTCTAGAACAACCTCCCTGGGAGATGATTACCTAAAAACTACTTAAATAATAGTAGAGAGAGAGAGAGAGAACTTTCTACATCATAAAGTCAAAATATCTTGCCCAAATTTATTGTCAAAACTTTTGGGATAACTTTATTTTTTAAAAGTGCTTCTTTATATTGAACCAAAATTTGCTTCTAACCATTGGTCCTAGTTTTGTTCTCTAAAGTCACAGAAACAAGTCTAATCTGTTCCAGATGGTGGTCCTTCAAATAGTTACAGAAAAATCTCGTTGGAGTCCTGTGTCTTCTCTTTTGGAGGCTAACCATTCCTAGACCCTTCAATAATTCTTCTTATAAAGTGATTTCCAGATCATTCACTATCCCTCCCCTGAACACATTCTAATAGATCAATGTCCCTACTAAAATGCATTTTTTCCAAATACCTAGAACTGAACACGACATTCTAAGCATCTTCAATCCAGTGCAGAAATCAAGGTGAATATTACCACCTTTTACCTGTGCACTAAGTTTCTCAACTAAGAAAACACCAGCCTTGGGAATCTCCATCACATAATTGGCTCCTATTGAGCATAGAAGACACTAAGTCTTAGGTGAACTGCTATAGACATCCTGTACTTCTACGATTGATTTTTCAACCTAAATGAAGTATTTTGTATTTATCTTGTGAAACATTTTTTAGATTTATCTCATTTACTAAGCAACTATACTTTCTTTAGATCATTTAACATAGTAGTTATCCCTCTCAAGCTTATGTTATTTTCAATTTTGAAAAGCATGATATTTAAGGGTCTTGGAATCATAATAAAATATATTCCTAACATGACTACACAATACATATGTTTACAAAGGGTTCTAAGCCTCTCCAATTGCCAACCAAGAAAGTTAATGCTGTTTTATTTCAGTAATTCTGTGGATCCATGACTCTATTTATACAGGCATTTCCTTCACTGGAACTGATTCCAAGTCTCTCATACTAAGCAATCCTTTAAAACCTTAATGAATGCTCCACTCAGGGTACTGAATGCCTTCCTCTGCTGCCTCTACAATTTTGTAAATATTAGGACAATATTTGGAATTTCAATCTTCCTTTGAAGTCCATCCAATCCAATTATGGTGACTGTGGTTTATCATCCCCAACCTTATTTTCACTGCTTTCTCGTGTAGTTCAGAATCTGGCTCATCTTCTTCTCTTCCCCAATCCCTGCCTTTATGATAGGAGGCCACAATGTCCACATAGAGACTCAGAGGTTGTTTAGAGACTTAAACAGACCTAGGAACTGTCCAGAGTCTGGATTTGATCTCAGACTTCCTAATACCAGGTCCATTCCTCTAGCCATTAGACCACATTATCTTACCCACTTTTATTCCAAATGCTTTTGAAAACATCTTTAAAAAATCCATAAACTGTTTATGATATTATCTACCATTATCCCCATGATGTAACTACTACAGGTCAAAACTTAGATTAGACATCAGTTCCATAAAGGGGACTGCTGATTGGAAACAATTTGAAATAGATGGTTTCTAATGTCCCTCTCAGCCCTGAGGTTCAAATCCAAGGAGTTCCAAGTTTGGTCCTTCATAATCCCCAGAGTTATGGGATCACAGGATCTTCCTTATCTGCATGAAAACTTTTTCTTATTCAGTAACTTCTATATAGTAAAGTAACTTTTCCTTTTCCCTAAAAAGCCATTTCTCATAGGAACTTGGAATCCTTTTAAGGCTTCATTCCTTAAATGCCCTCTCCTCTCTCCAGATATCAGCTAGAAAAGATCTCTAAGTACTCCACACTGTGTTACCTGTCAGAACAACATCGGAAAGCTTTCTCAGCTAAAGGGGAATGAACTCTTCTCCTCCATGGCCGGCAATTCCACTCCAAAACACAACATGACCTGGATAATAATGTAGATGGAGGTTTGCCAGGTCATATAATACAGTAAACACATTAACCAAAAGATACTGATAAATTACAAAGACACGCTTATCTTTTAAAGCTCTCATTCTTGGTCTGTGGCCAATTGAATGGGCTTTATTAACCATAAGAGAGAGAGAAAAAGAGGAAGATTCACTCAAGAATATGATCTGATAGAAGAGATTATAGACAGTCGTCTCTTGCTTTCAAGGAAGTTTGACATAAGTAAAAAGGACTTTAAAATTTTCTAAAAGCAACATACTCATCTTTTTAAAAGCAGCCTCGTCTTTTAAGCTCCATTTAACTCTGGGCTCAACTTAACCATTTGTGCTATCTGTCCCAGTTATACATATTGTTGGACAAACTCTATAAGTTATCCAACCAAATGTATATTTAAATCTAAAAAAATAGCTATTTTTCATCAAGTTGGTTTTTCTGTTTGTTTGGATGGGCAGACCAATCTTTTTGAGTAATCACAGAATCTCCAGATTCTGGATCTCCCAGAATCTCCTTACACTGTTTTGGGGCTTGATCTAATACACAATATCCTCCATAATAGTATCACTTTGATGAGCATAGAAGGTACATTTTTTCTATCAAAATTAACTGCTCTTTCATAATCATCAAACTATAAAGGATTTTGCCTCCTATAATCACTCATTAATAAAGAAGTTGTCAAGATGCCATCCATTGTTGAATATCCCTTAGGAAAATCAGCTTCTAATATCCTCATTAAAGATGTTCTTAGTTCATTTTTACACCTGTAAATTCATATATAAATGAACTTCACAAAGATTTTGTATAAAGGGGAAGATAGTCATTTAGATCAGTAATTGTTGAAGTTCTCTAGGTGACTTTTTATATGTTAGTAAAATCTAAGAGGTTTTCCAAGTCTTTCCCATCTTCCTCCTTCAGATACTTTGTATATTGGTCCCTAGATGTCATTACAATTGTAATGTCTCTATCACAGATCTTCTCCATATATGTTTTTCCAGTTGCTTTTCCTCACTTTGGTCTTTTAAGGTCATTTCAGCCTCCTCTATAAGTACTTCAGGAACTGTAATATTAAAGCCTAAGAGTGGCAGTTCCACTATACTTGTTGGAAAAATAGTTTATTGAAGTGCCTTTTTATAAATATTTTCCATTTTTCTCTCATTTTTGTAATTCCATTTTCAATTTTAATGTCCTTAGAATGACGTTGATTAATTGCACGTCTTACCAAGCTTTTAAAATTTTTCCCACTACTGCTTCTTTCCACTTTATGAGATAATACTGCTAATCATCCATCATCCTTCTTCATAAGATTTTATTTATAGTTTATAGTTTAGTTCAGTGTTGCCTTTAACATTCATTTCACTCCATTTGACAAATAAGTCAAATATTTACTAAGGCATTTCTGAGTGCTATAGCTTTCTTGTTGTGTCAAATAATTTACCTGGATTTAGCTTCTGAAAAAAAAATTGTTACAGTCAGTATCAATGTCATTTCTTTTCTCCATTTCCTAATTTTTTTTTTATTTTTGACAACTTCTTTATATAATTCAGAATTCAATCTTTCTCTTTTTTTCTCATTATTATTCTCTTTTCTTTCTTATTATAAATGCTCCTCTGCTATGTATTTAGTGCTTTAAAGCTTTATCTATGCTTTACATAAGTGTCCTTATTTGAACCTCAAAAGAATTTGGGAGATTGTATTACAGGTATTATTATTATCCTCATTTAAATATAAGGTAACTGAATCTCAAAAAGGGTAAGTAACCTGCCTGTGATGAATTTCAGTTAGGATTTTAATCCAGCCCTTCCTGGCTCTAGGCTAAACAGTATGTCATACAATTCATGTATTATATTTGGGATTAAAAACAATTTGATAATATCACTATCAATAAATGATCCTTGCCCTATTTTGATTTTGCAATGTCAAGGAATGTGTAAGTCATCAGTGTGCATGTATGTATGTATGTATATAGTATGTATATATATAATATATATGTATACATATTAGTATCTATATATGTGTATGTATAATGTGTGTGCATATATGTATATGGATGAATACCTATTATCTCCTTAACATATTTCCCAGGGTTGAGCGTAGAGACAATCATTTAATGCACTGAATTAGCACTTTGTAAATGGTTTCTGAGTCATGGAATAAATGAACAAATGAATGGGGCCTCCTAGTAGTGAGGGGGCAGAGAAGCTAGTGGAACAATTTGTTCTTTCAGGTTCTTAAGAAATGAGCATACAGATCAGTCAAACTATTCAGTGGAGAAGTTAGCCCCTCATCCTGGTGCAGAGAGAACCCTGAGGATGCAGAATCACAGCTCTGCAGCCAAAGGAGAGCTCAGAGAAACTAAGTGCTCCAAAATCACCCAGCCCATAAACATCAGAGACAGGATTTGAACCCCGGCCTTCCAATTCCAGAAACAGCATTTTCCACCCTGTCTTTAAGATAGAAGCCATAGGCAGGCCTAGTGGAGAGTCCAAAGCCAACAATAAACTATGTAAAGGAAAAGCCTGGGTTCAAAGAGGTTCCTCAGTGTTGGCTTGGGGCTTTTTTCCCAAATGGATCTGCTATTGCACTGGGGCAGTGTAGTTTCAGTATGGAAACTCCCTCTAGGATCAATTAGGATCAGCAATGATCTGTAGCCTAAAATCTTAAAGACTTGCCCAAAGTCACCGAGCCAGGAAATGTCAGGGTCTGGACTGTAACCAAGAATACTGACTCTCTTTTACTATAAACACTAGTATTGCACATCCCAGCCCCTGTGGGAGACAACAAAACTTAAGGCGATACTAATATATGAATTGCTAAGTGACAGACACATCCTTGAGTGGGATTGGATCCATTCATTACTCATAACAAAATTGTCAATTCAACCCTGATTTTGAAATATGTCTTTCTGAGTAGAAGAAATATTTGTATTAAGCAGAGTGTATCATCACTTTTTCTGCTAGCATGTTGATTTAACAATTTTCTCAAAACTATTTATAACCTTAATTAGCAAACTATTTTTAATCTTTTTTTAATTTTTATAACTTTTAAAACTTTCCAAAGAGCCTTATTGGGTCCCTTCCCCTCAAAGTTCATGTCCCAAGACACCCTCAGGATCAACACTGGCACCTGTGCTGGGTGGGTTCCTATTCTAAGATAATAGTCACCTCCCACTGCTCTATGACAGGCTTCCCATACAGATTACAGCCACCAATATCTAAGATACGAAGGGTATGAATGTGGGCCATGGTCAGCCGTGGCAAAAAGACAATCATGGGTTCAGAAGAGACCATCAGCTCAGCCACATATACCCTGACCCATCAGTGCTCCCCAGATTTTCTAGACAAGAACAAAAAGTGAAAATTGATTAATAAATGATCATGAAAATACACCTTTTTTCTACATGAATTCTACAAAGTTTCCTCCGCTAAAGATGCCCTGTTACTACAAATGTTTGCTGCTAATGAATTCGGGGATGACTTCTACAGGGAAGGGAAAGAATGAAATGTGAAGACTCACTGAATCAGGAGGAACACTAGAGACAGTCACCTTCCAGTACCCTGCTCCATCTTCTTGGGACCTGGCCCGCCACAACATCTCTATCAATAAACTGCTTAGAGCCAAAAAAAATGAGTTGGGTTCTATTTTTACCTCTAATGTTTTGGAGGTAAGACATTATATTTCCGTACTGGAGAATGAGTATCTAGCCAATATCTCCAGCATCTAAAGTTATGTCCTTCTCTCTAAGATACTCACTATATTGGTTTTCTTGAAGGCAAGAATTGTAATTATTTGTGTGTGCATTTGGTCATTTCAGAAGCATTGACTCTTCGTGACCCCATTTGGGGTTTTCTTGGTAAAAAATACTGGCGTGATCTGCCATTTCTTTCTCCAGCTCATTTTACAAATGAGGAAACAAATGAGCAAACAGGGTGAGGTGACGTGCCCAGAGTCACACAGCTAGTTTGTGCCTGAGATCAGCTTTGCATTCAGGTCTCCCTGACTCTGGGTCTGGTACTCTATCCGCTGCATTTCCCTGTTGTATTGTTTAACATTTTTGTAATTCTAGAACCTAGGGCACTGTCCTATACATCATAGGTAATTTATAACTGAAATGAACTTAGTTGAATTGCTTAAAATGCTTCATTTTACAAAGGTATAAAATATATGAACTTAGCTTTTCCTGACCACACTGAAAAGAGATGAGCATCCTTCGAGCCATCATCACCTTCTTTGCTAGGAAGGAGACAACTTTTCCTCTGAGTAGACGCTGCTGCTGCTTATTGCTGACAGGAGCACAAAGATAGAATACTTTCTGAATATTATAGCAAAATCCTCTTGCTGGAAGCATGATTCTCATTCCTAGATCATTTTTGTGGAGAGCTTCATTGGCTACTTCTCATAGTGAGCTACAGCCTATTTATCACATTTGTTCAGTACACTTGGGATTCCATCCCTGGAGTCTCTAAATCTACTTAATTTTAGGAGGCAAAAACCAGGAAAGGATGTTCCAAGGCAGGAGTATGGGGGGGTGGCTATAAGTGAGTTAGCAAACCCAGGAGAGAATTCAAGCAAATTAAGGAGGGGGCAGGGATTAGTATTCTGAGCTTTGCCTATTGCCTGTGTTCATGAAAGCAGCTGACTTAGTCCAGCAACTGGCTTGGAGACCAAATCTACCATTGTTTGACAGAAATAAGAGTCAGAAGAAGTCAGTTATTCTTGCCCACAGGCAGTCCTTGAGAGGGACCTGGGTATCAGGATGTTGACCTGAAATGTGTAACTTAGGGGAAATGATTTAACCCCTTTTCTTTTCTTCCCACCTGTAGAATGTGAACTCTGGGGTGGTTAGAAGAGCTTACTAATTAAGTCTGTAGTGTGCCTGGAAAGGTGCTAAAGAAACACCAGGTGCTCTAATTACAACCCACATGTTTGGGTCCCTTGGTTCCTCTTTTCAAAGGTCCTCAGTATAACTAAGTGGGCAGTAGCATTAATTTTTACTTTTTTAATCCCCTATGTATGTTCTGGCAGCATTTGTGTTTGGGAAAGTTTTGATTTCTCCTTCTAACAATAACTTTGCTTCCAATTAAAGTTACTGTTCCCTAAAGATAGTCCAAGTTCCACATTCTTTGTGAGCACAGACTTGTCTCCAACTAATGTTGTCCCATTCATTAGGCAGCCAGTGAGAGAGAGAGAGAGAGAGAGAGAGAGAGAGAGAGAGAGAGAGAGAGAGAGAGAGAGAGAGAGAGAGAGAGAGAGAGAGAGAGAGAGGAGAAGAAGAGAAGAAGAAGAAAGAAGAAGAAGAAGGAGGAGGAGGAAGAGGAGGAGAGGAGAGGAGAGAAGAGAGGAGGAGGAGGAGAAGGAGGAAGAGGAGGAGAGAAGAGAGGAGGAGGAGAAGAGAGGAGGAGAGGAGAGAAGAGGAGAAGAGAGAAGAGAAGAGGAGAGAAGAGAAGAGAAGAGAAGAGAAGAGAAGAGAAGAGAAGAGAAGAGAAGAGAAGAGAAGAGAAGAGAAGAGAAGAGAAGAGAAGAGAAGAGAAGAGAAAGGAAGGGAGGGGAGGGAAGGGGAGGGAAGAGAAGGGGAAGGAAAGGAGAGAGATAGACAGACACAGAGACAGAGAACAACAATTAAAGAGATGAGAAAAAGGGGGGAGAGACATGAAGAGAGAGAGAGACTGGCATATAATTTCCATTGTTGATTTCTCTAATTTTGTAGCCATTTGCCTTTGGCACAGTGAGTTTACTATAATCTTCTCTTTTCTTACCTTCACAAATTGGTGATTCTTCCAAGGACCTTTTCTTGTCTCTCTCCCTAATTCCACACTGTATCATTTTAAAAACAATTTACTTGCACAAGTTTTTTTTATTTTTAAATTATTCTTTAAATTAATAAATACTCATTTTCCCTCCCTCCTATACCTTCCTCAGTGAAAAAAAAAAACAGAACCTTTGTCACAAATATCATTTTCAAGCAAAACAAATTCTCACATGTCCAAATTATATACAATTGAAAAGTTTTGCACAAACAAAAGCATTGCAACTAGAAGGAAAATGTTTTAACTGAAAAAAATCTTTTAGAATTTCTCTGATAAAAGACTCAATAATGTAATATAAGGAATCAAAGCAACTTTGTAAGAATAAAATCCATTCCTTAATTGATATGTAATCAAAGGATATGAACTGGTAGTTCTCAAAGGAAGACAACCAAGCTATCACCAAAGCAAAATCATTAATTTTGATTGGCAACTATCATTCTACATACTGCTTCTTCCTACTTGTGTAAAATACATCATCTTAAGTATCCACTCTGAAAGTTATTGCATATAAATCATATTACAATTTAAATTCAAACTGGAATAAACATCACGTCTGATTGAGCCCTTCAAAGATTATAGAATTTAAAGCTAGAAGAGAGCTGAGATATGAGAGTTCACACTTTTTATTTTGTAGAAAAAGAAACTAAGATCTAGAAAGTGACAACAAAGTTCACAAGGTGTTAAGTCACAGAGCCAGATTTTTCTTATTGTTATCATGTGAAGTACAGGGATTTGGGAGTAAAAGATAGTTTTAGGCAGAATATGATGTTTGAAAATTAAATGTGGATTTCTGGACTATAGCCTAAAATAGAAGAATAAACGGTATCCTGGCTAGTGATGGAGTATACTTAATATCAGTACTCTTTTGTGGAGTTAAATCAATCTGAACAAGAGGGTTTGAAACTGCAAATGTGAGAAGAAGGGAAAAGCTTTCCCATTCATTTGGTAAGTCTCATGTCAATAAGAGTAGCAGGTACAAGCTGGGGTGAAGAATTCAGTAGAGAAAAAAATGGAGATGCACTGGATATAATATCTAAGAAGAGAACTAGAAGGAAGATGTATGACCTCAGATATTGATATACAAAATCACAAAGAATAAGTAGATTTTTTAAATATGAATTGAAGGTCCTAATACAAACAAGCAATTTTGACATCTTATTAGAATGGGAATCAAGATTTGAACATGGTTATAAAAAGATATAACATCCAAAGGAATTCTATTCATTTAAAGTCTAGAAAATGCAATCTAGAAAAGCAGATTGGAGCCAGTTCATTCAAGGCTTTAAATGACAGAGAAATGTGTATTTTATAATAGAGGCAATAGGTAGTCACTGAAAGTTTTGAATGGGATAGTGCTCAAAAGTCAGACCAGGTTTTAGGAATCTCAATTTAGCATGAAGGATAGATTGGAAAGGGAAGAGACTAAAGGCAAATAGAACATTTATTGGACTTTGTAGTAGTCCAAGAAAGAGGTGGTGGCTATGAGTGGAGAAAAGAGACTAGATCCAAGAGATGCTGTGGAGATGGAACTAATAGAAGATCAACTCAGTAAATTAAAGGTGGAGAATCATTGATATAAGTTTTAAATAATCAACATTGTACATTTGAAAGATATATGTACATAGGACCCAAAGTGAAGAAGGTTAGGATGGAAATCAATAGATGGGGAAAGAGAAGCAATGGTATCATGGGATTAAACTATGGATTAAACTAGATAAATAGAAGAAAAGATAAGTAGTCCAGGAAAGGGATCAAAATGCTTTTTTAAAATGAGGTATAATATGGAGAGAAGTCAAAGAGAATTTGCACCAATTTTGAAGACACCGGTCCAGCCTAGTACCAGTAGTGAATTCCTGGACCATAAATCCTATTAGAAAATACAAGGGAGAAAGTCTGGGTCTGCTATGTCCTCTCAGAAGCTTTACAGCTTATTCCTGACTTGAAGAACTTAAGAGTAAACGGGGACCACACAGAATTGAAGTCTGCATGCATAGAGGGAATATCCTTTCCCCTTTCCTTCCCTTCTCCCAACTCCTGGATAGAATTATATACTGGCTATGACACTACACAGTTGTGCAGAACTAATTCTTCATCACCTACTCCCACTCCACCCCCAGACCCGCCACCCACCTCCCAGAGTGGGGGCCCTGTGTAACTAACAGGAAGGCAAAGAGGTGAGGAAACAAATCACTTGCTTTCCTTGGATATCTATTTCTCTGTGTCTTGCCAAATATTTCACTGCTGCAAAATGTTCTATATTTCTACTTTCTCCATCAGGATATTTCCATTTCTCAGTCCCTTAAATGTAATTTAAGAAAAGAAAATTAAGTCTAGACCCAAACCAGCTCCACTGAGCTCTAATATAGTTATAGTTCGAATTCAGAAAAATCAAATCAGATCAATTCAGTATTCAGTATTCATATATATGCCATTGCGTTAGGTACTGGGAACGCAAAATATTGGGAAAACTAAACCTCCCCTCAAGGAAGTTATTCTGAAAGAAATTACAGCAAACAAATAGAGTAGTAAAAGGTAGCTTGAAGAGGAATCATGGATCTAATATCCAAAATGACCTCCAATCCTGCAAATGATGTACCAGGAGATAAATGAAGCTAAGGAAACAACTTGTAAGTGTCTAGGCAGAATTTGAACTCACCTCTTCCGATTGCAGAGCCAAAGCTCTTTCTACTGTACCACAACAGAGAATATTTAAAAAGTAAGGACATCCAGGAACACTTCCTATAGGAGGAAACACATAAGCTAAACCTTAAGTAAGACAAGGCTTCTAAGCCAGAGAGATGACCATGCTGAGAAAAGCAATAAAACAAATTCAAAGTAAAGAACTTCCGAAAGGAAAAAAAGGCTCATTTGACAAGCTACTATCCCAGGTGACATCCTGACTCTTATTAGAGAAAAGAAAGCTCAGACTGTCCAGGGTCCACATTTGACTATCATTCCACTGCCCATAATGGGATAGCAGAAAATCTGCTGATTACAGCAGATATATAACACAAACTTTCTGATTCCAAGTGCATCCTGTGCTATTTATACTATATACTCCCATGGTAAATCCTATAAACACTCACTTTCCAGTCAAGAAAGAACTTGAGTGTCTTAAAATCCATTGTCTGAGATCTCTGAGAGCAAAGATCTCATCTTTCTCCATGGGGAAAAATTCCTAAGACAAAAAAAAAGAAGATAGGATATTTCCTCCAGTTTCAATTCTGATTTCTGAAAGCCTTCCCCGGTGGTACAAGTTTTTAGTTGGAAATATTGGCTTTTTTGATGGAAGGCAATTTTGGATATGTGTCTAATATTTGTTGGCTGCTCTGAGCCGTTCTACATTGGTAAGTTCTAATGAGAAAGAGATTTGAGCATGACTCTTCTCAAGTTTAATAAAAAATTTCACATAGTCTCTCTTCAACAATGAGATGATTCAAACCAGTTCCAATTCTTCAGTGATGAAGAGAGCCACATATATTCAGAGAGAGGACTGTGGGAACTGAGTGGGGACCACAGCATAGCATTTTCACTCTTTCTGTTGATGTTTGCTTGCATTTTGTTTTCTTTCTCAGGTTTTTTTTTCCTCCTTGATCTGATTTTTCTCATGCAGCAAGATAACTGTATAAACATGTATACCTATATTGGATTTAACATATATATTTTAACATATTTAACAAGTATTGGAGTACCTGCCATTGTGGGGAGGGGGGAAGAGGGAATGAGGGGAAATTTTGGAACAGAAGGTTTTACAAGGGTCAGTGTTGAAAAATTACCCATGCAAATGTTTTGTAAATAAAAAGCTGTAATAAAAAAATTTAAATTTTAAAAATATTTCACATAGAAGCTACTGAGAAAACAAATACTTCAGCAGCCATATTTTTATTCAGTCAAAAATAAAATCCTGTTTAATTAGATTCATCCAAATGAATAAATGAAAACATCTTTTAATCAACATTGCAATGACAGAGTTTGCAAACAATTAATACTTGGACTGTCTCTGTGTGTATATAGAAAAATATAGAATATAGGTTGATGAAGAGATCCTGTGAGTGCAATCTATCCCCAAACAAAAAAGGGGCAAGTGATTGACAAAATCTGGCTACTCAAGATTCCCTGCCACAAACAGTTCTCTGTTGATGAATCACAGGAAATCTCTCAGAACTTCAAATAATGCCAGAAGGGGAGATTGTTTACAATTCCTTCAAGTTTGAGATGCTATAATTCTTTGCTTGTGCCATCATCAATTTGAAAACAGCTCCAGGTTCTGATAAGGATCTGGCCTACATGAAATCTCAGACTACCTACATAATCACAGCTGCCGGGATTAAATGCCAGGTGCTCACAGAGGGTCTTCCTGAGCAGAAAAACATCTGCCCACTCTGTGATTCCAGTTTACTCAAAGAACACTGTGAGACTGTTATTCACTTAAATGACACTTGGAGATGTAGGTCTGGAGCCAGGAAACCAGGTCAGTATTAAGAAGAAAGATTAAGGAATCATCTTTACAGAGGTGGTTCCTGGAACTGTAGAAATAAATGAGATAATCAGGGGAGAAAGGGTAGCAAGAGAAGAATCCCTGGGAATATCCACCTTAAGGAATTGGGAGGAGGATGAGAAATGACCACGACACAAAGAGGCCATATTGCACAGGGCACTGGGCCTGAGGTCAGAAGTGTCCTTTTCCTGCTTTCAAATTTGGCCTCAGACACTGCCCAGCTGTGTCACCATAAGCAAGTCACTGACTCCTGCTTGCCTCAGTTTCCTCATCTGTAAAATAATCTGGAGAAGGAAATGGCAAACCCTTCCAATGTCTTTGCCAAAAAAATCCCTAATGGGGTCATCACAGTTGAAGAGACTGAACAACAGAGGAACCATTCAAAAGGTATGAGAAGAACATGGTCTTTCTGAAACTTAGAAAGAAAGCATAAAACATGAAAGGAAAGTCAACTGCAGAGAGGTCAAGGAAGCTATGGACTAGAAAAAAAAGTCACTGGTCTTGGTATTAAGAGGTCCCTGGTCAGCAGTTTTAGGGAAGAGTTAGGGAGGTCACATTGCAAGGCATTAAGGAAAAATCAAAGTCAGAGAATGGAAGCCCCTCAGATTCTTTTGGGAGAAGGAGGAGGAGAGCCCTCTGACAAACTTTTCATTCATCCCAATGGCAAGTGCAGCTCTCCAGGCGTTCCAAAACAATCCCCTAAGCCAAGAAAACAAAATTTGTCTCCGCTTTCTTTCACAATGCAAATACTTCTAGACCTGAAACAGATGTGAAATCAGGGCATTATGTACCCCAAGCCTGATTTGTGTCTGAGTCATGATATCTGCCCTAGTTGAAGGGAAAGAAATTCTGTATGACAGAACTTTGAAAGAGATGACCTCTCTAGAGATAAATATTAACATAGTAATAGTTAACATAACACCCTAAGGTCTGCAAAGCACCCATGTCATATCATTTAATGTCATGTGATCATTTAATGTAAATATTATGATTGTTCCCATTGTATGGACTGAGGCTGAGAGTAATTGTCTTGCTGAGTGTCAGTGTTAAAAGTGTCTATGTCAGGATTTGAATTCAGATCTTTTGACCTTCAAGTTCTGCCTTCTTTTAGGTATTCACTTGGACATCCATAAGACCCCTTGCCTGCTTTTTTTAATGTCCTTGATGTTCTAGCCTTAGCCCTCTCCAATCCTATCTCTGAGCCTCGGATACAGCAGGGTCAATCACCCCTTCCCAGACCACCAGCTCCTACATCTAGGCCAGAGTCTTGCAGCTATCACCAAGGGGAGCAACTCTCCCAGGATCCCATCCCAGTGACTACCAACACTACCTGCCACTTCCCTGCACTTGTCAGGTAATCTAAGAGCCCCAGATAGAAGTACACCCCACTCCAGACCACAGTCCTGAGTCTAGACTGGCACTGAAATCATTATCTAGGGGAGAATTCTTTGTGGCGGTGCCCTAAAACTACCTCTGCAAATGCTGCAGCCCCCTCTCCCTTCTTTCTCTAGTGTGTCCATTCCTTTAACATGATACTTTGCACATTTTAGGTGACTAATAAATGCACATTTTAGGTGACTAATAAATGCACATTTTAGGTACTTAATGAATTCATGTTGCTCCTTTGCTCCAAAACCCATAATAGCCTCCATTACTTCAGAGATAGTATACAAATTTAGTACTCTGGAATTAAAGATCTGCTACAATATAGTCCAAGATATACTTTTCCAACTCTATATCATTTTACTCGCCTTCATGGAGTCATTATCTCCTTGCATTCTCATGAGCTACCTTGCCTTTCCCCTGACTCCTGGCTTAGCATGCAGTCCTTCATTTCGGCCTCTCAGAAACATTATCTTCCTTTATTTTATTTTATTTTATTTTATTTTATTTTATTTTATTTGCTGAGGCAATTGGGGCTAAGTGACTTGCCCAGGTCATACAACTAGGAAGTAACATTATCTTCCTTTAGTACTCACTTTGGGAAATATTCTCATACACTCATAATACTAAAGTTCTTTGTCTTCTCAATTTACCTTCTTTTCGCTTAGCTGTGTATCCCAGTAGAATGTAAGCTTTGGGGATTCAAGAAATGTTTCCCTTTTCACTTTTTATTTCCAAAGCCTGGGAGAGGCGCTTAATAAATGATTGTCAATTTTATTTGAATTGAACCGATTTGTGGAATGGGCTGCCTGGAAATTCTACCAATGTGAGGACATCATGGCCCTCGCCACAGCACATGAGGAAGTCGGTCCACACATATGGGGGCTCATTACACTTTGATGTTCCTCGTTCAGGAATCCCCAAAGGCCTAACCCCACCAACACAAAACTTTGTCTTCATGTTCATCTGCACCTGTGATGTCCTGATGCTCCCAGGTCTTGCCCCAGATTGACAGATAACATGTTTGTGATTAGCCGGTCCCCCTTGGCTGGCTGTTTGGAGACTGCAGGCACATGTCCTGGGGGCGCTGGGTCAGCTCTCTGGACCTGGTCCTATCCCAGAGCTATCCATCACTGAGTCATCAGCCTCATAAATGCTAGGGAAGTGATACGGTATCCTCTCCCCGGGGACTATCAGGCCAACGGTCATGCTAGAGAATGACACGGAGATTGAATGGTAGAGACCTGCCTGAGCTAAGGGCACTTCCACTCAACCAAGAACAGGATGCTCTCAGGTCACACTGATCATTGATTTATGCAGCAAAAACATAATTAAAAGCAGAGAAGTGGGGAGGGGAAAAGGCCTATCTATGAGATCCCCACACGTGAAGATAATAGAAAGTGTTTATGGTCAAAATGGGAAAGCTTCTGGACACCAAGAAAATTGAGTAATCAGTTTCCTTCTCATTTGACATTTTCATGAAGTTCCTTCCAAAAAGAATCCTCTCGGGTCCTTTTCCACTTAATATTAAGAGATAATTTCTCAGGCTAAGAAAGATTTGCTGGCCCCCAAAAGTGAAACACTGGGCTGACTTGTTAACTATTTTTAGGAGAGGTTTAGGGGCAGAGAAAGATTGTATCAGATTCTCCCAATTCCTCATTCCTTTCCTGAAATGTATCCTCTAGATTAGAGGAAATCATTAGTAAACCATCTTCCTGAATTTGCTAACCCCAATCTCCCCAATAAAAGTCAATCTGGTGGCCCTAGGAGATATTCCTGAATAATGGAAAAAGGGAAGAAGGTGCTATTTTTATCCCCATTTTACAAATGAGAAAACTGAGGCAGGCAGCCCTTAAGTAACTTTCCCAGCATCACACAGCTAGTCAGAGACTGCATTTAAATTCAGATCTTTCTGGCTCCAGGACCAGCACTGTCTCCACTCACCACCTAGCAGCAGGACTTAGAAAAATCACTTAGCATTCTCAATTTCCTTTTCTATAAAATGAAGAGGTTGCTTTCCAAATCTAAATAAGTCTGCCCAGTCCCTACTTCCTTATTATATATGTTGTCTCTTCTTGAGCATGTAAGATTCTTAGGGCAGGCACTCTTTCATTTGGACCCTTGACACTTAGGGCAGTACTTCTAATTCATTCAGATTTGGGAGGATAGTCATAATAAACCTATACAATGTCTAGCTGATGTTAAAAAACTAATTTAAAGGTATCTAATTATAACTATAAATAAAAATTATAATTATAAATATAATTTATAAATATATAAAAATATAAATATGTATTTACATGTCTGAAAATCTTGCTCTAAATTGTATTCCATTTTAAAAAAGTAATTTGTTGTTATGCTTAGCTGGTTTAATACAATTCTGATTTTTTAAAATCATAATTAAATGGAAAAGTTTTCTATTCCCTTTGACTCAGTTAATTACAAAGGAAAAAAAAGTCCAGATGTTTGATCACTGGCCTGTTAGTGCCGACTCACATGAACAATCACCCAACAGAAAATAAGGACTTCCCCTGCAGAACTGTAGCTAGGAACTCATAACTGGGGCAATTACCCTAAATTCTCAGGAAAGCAGCCCAAATTGAATATTCAATGGCGGTAGAGAGAGCCAGGAGACACCCAGATGAGGGGCAACCAAAACTGTCAGATAGTAATTTCCTATTTCAACAAATTGTCCTCGATAATTAGATAATTACCTCTGATGCTAATATGTTGAAAGTGCTGATTGACTCTGCAGATTCAATATTCTCTAACTGGGTCGCCCCGAGGCAAAGTCCCCATTGCATGGCCTAGTTACAATTCTCCTCCAAAGGGTGGGCGTTATAAATCAATGAAGTATTTTTTTTAAAAATCATTTTTCATTTGTAAGGAACTTGACAAGAAATGTTAGGCTTGTGGCTAGTGGAAATTAAAAAGGATGTTTCCATGAGGAAGGCTGGTACCACCCAGAGAAAATGCTACCTAATAGTCTGTCATCATGACCATTTCTGAAGGTGGGCCAACACTCAAGAGTAACTAGTGGAAAAACGTTGATAAGTGAGAATATGGAATTTTCCATCACATCCCGCAGGTTCAACTCAGCTTTTGAGCTAAGATCCCTAAGGATAGTGATGAAGTCTTCTTGTTCTTCTATAAAACCATCACTTCTCCTTCCTTATACAAATGCATATAATGGGCGCTCAGTGGTACTATGGACCTAATTCATTAACGCTTCAGTGGATTGCCTTTGTCCTGAGGGTTTCAATTTAAGAAAAAGATGAGTTGTAATTTTTGAGATATTCCACAGGGGAAATTAAAATCCCCCAAATTCCTTTTTCCTGGCCTGCTCCATGGACTAACCTACAAAACTTTGCAAAACTCAAAGGGAATTGAGAGGAAAGCTTTGAGAAAGAAAACAAAACCCCTAATTTCCACAGACCCACACTTTGATCTTGCCAAATATCCCACTACACAATTGTCCACTCTGAGAAGCAATTGCCCTCCCAAAAGCCCACATTCCAAGCTCATGATTTTCAACTTCACGAGGTGCCGATCAGTATATTTCTGTTGCTATATTCAAAATGTGTTTCTTATTAGCTAGTCCTTCTGACCCAATGAGTGCCCTCTGTATATTTTTGCTACAGATGCATACTTTTCACACACACACACACACACACACACACACACACGGACACTGTTGGTACCTCTTGAAGCCCAGGAGATGTAAGCATATCAGCAATTCTGGACATTTCGAGAGTTTATTATCTCCAAATATTGGCAGAACCTTCTGGGCTTCAGGATAACACAGCTTGGCCCCCTGGAAAAGGAGAAAAAAAACATTATACATGTAGCCAAGATTGTATAACATCAATCCAGACCCTCATCAGAGCGAGCAAACTAACAATGAGCAGATTTTATTAAATGTTTGGGGAAAAGTAAGAGTAGTGAAGACTTTCTCCCCACAACTGAATGGTTTTAAGCCAGAAAGAAAACAAAAGTCTGAACTTTCCCTCTGGCTATGGCAATGACCTGTTTTTCCCAAGATGCACTAGAGGATTGTTCAACTCAGTTTTTTGAAGGTCAATTAAGAATATATTGAGATGATCAAAGTAAACTCTTTTTTAAGCAAGGAATAATTTTGCCAACTAATTAATAATGTCACTTTCTGATAACACATCACTAGTGATGATCTTTCTGAAAGTCAGATACTAAAGGAACTGAATGGTGATAACTTTGAACCAGATACCTGCCTTCCCACTTAAGAAACATAATTAGGGCTGTTAGGTGGGTCAGCGGATAAAGCACCGGCCCTGGAGTCAGGAGGACCTGAGTTCAAATGCAGCCTCAGATACTCACTGTGTGATCCTAGGCAAGTCACTTAACTGTAGAAAGGAAAGAAAGAAAGGAGGGAGGGAGGAAGAAAAGAGTAAAAAAGAAGAAGGAAGGAAGGAAGGAAGGAAGGAAGGAAGGAAGGAAGGAAGGAAGGAAGGAAGGAAGGAAGGAAGGAAGGAAGGAAGGAAGGAAGGAAGGAAGGAAGGAAGGAAGGAAGGAAGGAAAGCAAAGAAATTGTCTGCTGAGTAAAATCACATCTGTAAAAACCACATTGTCAAAGGAAATTGCAAGATAAATTGAAACCAGCATTAGAACTCTCTTGAGGATCCAGCTCTGCCATTCACTGCTTCTGGGCAGGACAAATTACTTAACTGCTCTGAGTTTCAGTATTGCTCATCTGCAGAATGAAGATGCTCTTTTCCTCATCATTACCTTTTCAACAACAATATCCTTCTGCTGAAGTTGGATGACTAAGGCATGAAGTACTGAGAACTGAAGTTGAGCTGAGGTGCTATCTCACAGCTCTCATGATGGCTAAGATGACAGGAAAGATAATGATGAATTTTGGAGGAAATATGGGAAAACTGACACGAAAAGATGACGAATGTTGGAAGGAATGTGGGAAAACTGACAGGAAAAGATGATGAATATTGGAAGGCATGTGGGAAAACTGGGACACTATTGCATTGTTGGTGGAACTGTGAAATGATTCAACCATTCTAGAGAGCAATTTGGAACTGTGTCCAAAAGGCTATTGTGTGTACTCTTTGATAAAGTAGTGTATCTGCTGGGTCTGTATTCCAAAGAAATCAAGAAAGACAGAAAAGGGCCCACACGTGCAAAAATGTTTGTAGCAGCTTTTTGTGGTGGTAAAGAATTGGAAACTGAGTGGATGCCCATCATTGGGGAATGGCTGAGTGAGTTCTGGTATATGAATGTTATGGAATATTATTGTTCTATAAGAAATGACCAGCAGGATTTTTTCAGAGACCTGGAAAGATTGACATGAACTGATGCTGAGTGAAGGGGGCAGAACCAGGAAGTCATTGTACATTGACAACAAGAAGATTATGTGACAATCTATTCTGATGGACATGTCTCTTTTCTACTATGAGGTGGTTCAAGCCAGTTCCAATGGGTTTGTGATGGAGAGATCCATCTACACCGAGAGAGTACCATGGAACATAGTATTTTCACTTTTTTGTTGTTGTTGGCTTGCATTTTCTTTCTTTTCCATTTTTTTTCCTTTTTGATCTGATTTTTATTGTGGAGCAAGATAATTGTGAAAATATTATAGAAGAATTGTGCATGTTTAACATATATTGCATTATTTTCCATCTAGGGGAGAAGGTGGGAGTAGGGAGGTAAAACATTTAGAGCACAAGGTTTTGCAGGGGTGAATACTGAAAATTATCTAGGCATCTGTTTTGAAAATAAAAAGCTTTGTGGCAGCTGGGTGGTGCAGTGGGTAGAGCACCAGCCCTGATGTCAGGAGGACCTGAGTTCAAATTTGACTTCAGTCACTTAACACTTCTAGCTGTGTGACCCTGGAAATTGCCTCAGCAAAACTAAATAAATAAATAAAAATGAAAAGCCTTAATAATAATATAAAGAGAGTAAAAAGCCTTAATCCCTTACATCTGGTAATGACCCTAAGTGCTCTTTGCCTTAGTTTCCTCATCTGTACAATAAAGCAGTGATGGCCTTTTAAGTTCCCTCTGAGCTATAAATCTACCATCCTAAGTCTTCATAGAGCTCTTCTATTTTTATCAGGAAAGCAAAAAAAAAAAAAAAAACATGACTTCCAAAGTCCAATCTCTATAAGAAGTTTTAATATCTTCCTTATGCTCTCTTGTTGCATGTACAAATTGTCAAGGAATAAAATAAAAGGTTTATGATTTCAAAGGAAATTAAAGAAAGATCCTTTTAAATTATAAGAGAAATCTAAAGATGATCTTAGTATTGAGAATTGACAGTAATATAAAACAGGAAGGCAGACAACTTGTTCTCTTTAGAAACTATACCTTTGATCATCTGGGGTTCTGGGAAGATTATGGGAAGACAGCTAGCCAATGTGATAGATAGGGGTTGGTCTTGTAATTGAGGTAATTAAGTTCAAATCCTACCTCAGGCCCTTACTAGCTGTGTGACCTGACAACTTCCCCGAATCCTAGTTTTATCATCTCTTAAATGGAGAAAATAATAGAACCTCCCTCCCTTAATCTTAGTTATCTCATCTCCAAAATGGAGATAATAATAGCACTTACTTTCCAGAGTTATTGTGAGGATCAACTGAGATAATGTACAGCAACTTTAAAACACTAGATAAATGTTAACTATCATCATCAATGTACAAGAAAGCCCCCCCCTTTAATGTGCTAATATGGAATTTTTATCCATCTATTCTAAGAATTCAGAATCAATTATATCAAAGTTAATTTTTTTCTCCCATTCAAATACCCCCAAACACTTCAACAATTCAAGAGACCCTAAATATTTCCAGGTAAATAATTAGCAGGTTTTTGATGCCAGTAAATGTCACTTTGTCTAGCTTGTAACCTGATCCAGCAACACCAAAGAATGTTAATGAAAGACCCTCGAGTGCCATATCCGTCCAGCTCCTCTTACCCAGGGAAGTAGTGGTTGGAAAGGTGTGTCTCCAAAACAGAGGCCAAGAAGAAAGGTTTTCATTGGCCAGCATCCCAGGATATTTTTAATGAATACTGGGTTTTCCTCTTTTTTTTTCAATCTGCTATCATCTGTTGGTGGCCATTGAAAGGAAAAGCCAGAAAATGTTTCCCCAGTTGGCATAGGAGAAGCAGGGACAGGAAGGCTAAGGGAAATGGGCATCTTTATGAATACTAGCTACTTTCCTAGTCATTACTTCTTCGTATTGTAACCACAAGTATAGACAGCCAAGGAGAGAGGGGAAGATGGAAAACCAGCATGAATATATTTAACATAATCAGAGTTGTTCCAAAGTTCCTCCACAGTTGTCTGGAAGATGTTGAGAAAAACTTAAGTTTTCACAACTGTGTTCAAGCTTAGATTTTTAGATAAGTGGATTTCTGAGTCAGCAGAAGCCCACAAAAAAAGATCATACATATAAAAAGACAGATAGAGATAGATTATGTAGATATAGGGAAAATAGATAAATAGATAATACAGACATATAGAAGAGACACAGGAAGATAGCCCTTGATGCTATGGGAAGCAGCCCCTCTGATCCTGTATTCATGTATCCACAGCAAAATAACTAGACTGTGGCAACCAACACTTCTTATTTAGAAAGTCTTTTAAAGCCATAAAGTCAGAAAAAAATTTTAAATAAAATTGTTTTAAAAAGACATAATATCAAGACAGCAGTGCTCTCAATGGCTCAGATGGTATAAGAATTACTGTCTCTATGTTACATATAGCGAAACTGAGGCCCAAATATGTTTAAAAAAAAAAAAAACTAATCCATGGATACATAACTAGTAAGTGGGAAGATGGCAGAAGGAGCATTAGATTTCAAGTCTGAGGACCTGAGAACACTTCTAAACTCTAAACACATAGCTGCATTCTACTATGTGATGTGAGTCACATGGTAATCTTTCTCCAAGTTCCTCATCTGGAAAATGGGCACTGGGAAGGGTAAGTTGGACTGAGGAAACTGTTAGATTTAATAAACTAAACCAGGACTCAAATCTGGATCTCTTTTCTCCAAAGCCAAATATAGATAATTAACTAGAGTTGGATCATTAGATAGATGACAATGATACCTACAGACAGATAGATACAGATACATCAAAGTATTAGAAGACAGACAGATAGACACATCAATAGATAGATTGATGAATGGGTAGATAGAAAATTGATAGATAAATAGATAGATGATAGATAAATAGATGATATGTGATATCTATAGACAAAAAATAGATACAGACACATCAAAGATAGATACATACATGAATGAGTAGATAGAAAAATTGATATATAAATGTTAGATATCAGATAGATGATAAATTATATCTACAGACAGTTAAATAAATAGATAGACACATCAAAGATGGATAGATAGATAGATGATGGATGGATGGATGGATCAGTGGATGGACAGATGGACAGACAGTTAGACAGATACATAGATAATAGGTGACAAAAACAGATATATAGATCAATAGATAGATAAAGATAATAGATAAAAGATCATACATATAAAAAACAGACATACAAATAGATTTTATAGATATAGGGAAAATAAATAGATAGATAATATAGACATAGAAGAGACACAGGAAGATTAAATTATTAATAAATAGATTGAGAGGCAGTATGTCAGAATGGATTAAGAGTTATCCTCAGGAATCAGGAAGACCCAAGATTAAATTCTACCTCAGACACAAGTGACAGTGACTCTGGGCTACTACTTAACTTCTCTAGTTAACTAGAGGTTACTAGACTAGAAGGTGCCTCCAAGTGGCTGATCTAGTCTGGGGAAGGAAGCTTTCTCACCAAGATTACTCTTCACTCAGCAATGAAATCATAGGTTGGTACCCAAAGTTAAAATTTTAAGCTGAAGTGCTTGTAGATGCCTCTTCTGCCTTCACTAAATGACTTCCATGAAGGATACACAGACTATAAAACCATCTCTCTCCTAGCAGTCACTTGGGCCACTTCCCCTGTTTTGAGCATCTCAGGCTGCTGTTGTCTCTTGGTTCTGGCTCAAAGTCAGGAATCTAAATGGCAGTAACTCTGCTCCTGTTTCTGATGAGAGGATAGAGTCACACCCTTGGAAATCTGGGAGTCACTCTTGGAACGATGTTCCCCTGTGGTACAGAGCCCAGAACGTGCTCGGGCATTTGTTCCAGGACTGTAGTCAGAGATTCTGCTGAGCTAGACTTGTTGTCACTTTGAGAATGTTGGACAAAGGAGCTTCTATGGTTCGATCTAGCTCTAAATAAATCTAATAGCCTGTGATCTCACTGGATCTCTCTGAGCTCAGTAAGTTCTATGAACACTGTCATCTCCAAATTAGGAGACAATCTCAGAAAGATTAAAATGACTCTTCCATGGGTATAGGACTAATGTCATATGTAAGATTGCTTCAAGTTTCTCATAATTTGATTTTAAAATGGCATTGGACTTTTTACATTGGCAGTGGTAAATAAACAAGAAACAAGTCTGCACACTCTCTTGCTGAGCTAACAAATTCCTATGGACTCCAGATCTCCAAGATCAAACTTAATAAAGATTTTAAATTTCCATCTTTGTAAGCTCTCATTTTTTTCCCTTCAGTCCAGTAGGTCTTCCCTTTTCGCAGCTGTGTAACTTATGGGGTTGTGTGTAGCGTGATGGGTAAATGAGAAAGAAAAGAGACAAATCAAGAAATCACAGAATCTCAGAGTGGGAAGGATATAAAAGTCACCTAACTCAACCTTTATAGGAAAAGGAACAACAAACTCAACAAACTGTCATCTTGTTATCTGTTTAGGGTATCCACTACCAGTGGAGGCAGTCTACTCCACTTTTGAATAGCTCTTAAATCAAGTCCAAAGCTGACTCTCCACAGTTCCCACCCATTACTCCCACTTCCAACCTCTGGGGCCACCAGTCTGATCTCCCATCCACAAGACAGTTCTTCAAATATTCCAAGACAGTGGCCTTGTCCCCCCTAAATCTTCTCTTTTCCAAGTTAAACATAAAAACTTCCAAGGCTGGAATTTAAAAGTTACCCAAGGATAGACCACACAGTTTATACATTAATCATGAAGCAGTATACTTATGTCTTTCATAAACATTTAATCAGTGTATGACCTCAGGGATATTTGTATGATTTCCTCACCAAGGTGCAGGATAGAGAAGACAGGGGGAGAAGGGAATCATGTACTTCCTTCTAGGTGAGCCAAAATTCTACCATTGGAGCTTCTTTTCTTTAGTTTAAGATTTTAACCCAATTAAAATACCAACACTCCTGGGAGGTAATAATGCATGAAGATTTAGCATTCATTTTCAGCTCAGTGACAATGAGTTGATGAAATCCTTTCCAGATCAGAATTTGGAGAAAAGAAAAGAACATGAATGGAGAGAGGAGTAGTTTGAGATAAAAGGATAGTCAAGGAGAAGGAAAAAAGATAGCAATTGAAAAGAAGGGAATGAGACCATCAGAGACAAGATTTGCTTATTTCAGACTTTTGCCTGAGGTTGCCTGACATTTCTTGGATGTGACTCTTGAAAAAATCAGTTTGAACCATTTGTCTGGTAGTCAAAAAATGCCCTCTTTTGGGGGAGAGTTGAGATTATGACTCTTGGGTGGATATGCAGGGATTTAAACTGCTTTTCATCTCTATCTGAAATGCTGACTCAGATGTTTCCTCTTCCATGAAGACTCCCCTGTGTTCTTCCCTCAACATCCCAGTGAAAGTGATGTCCCCTACCTCAGATTTAGCATCTTTGTTTTTATTTAGCTCATAAATACAGTGTAAGAACTAAAAGACACCTGTGAGATCATCAATTAATGGGGTACAGTAGAAAGAGCACCAGAGTCAGAGGCCCTCAGTCAAGAGTGTGCTGGAGTCCATTGAAACCTCCTTCGAGGACAAATTGTTAAATTTTCAGTGTATTCACATCTGACAAATGCTACAAGACAGAGCCTGATTTATTATTTTGTGAATTGTCTAGACTTAAGGAAGTGATAAAGAAGACATTAATTATCCAGGTTAAACTTACAAGTTGGGTTGGGGAGGAGGTTAGAAAGCTGATTGTTAAACATTTACTAGTCCTCCTCTCAAATACCACCTCTGCCACTTTTGACCTGTGCCATCTTAGGCAAGTCACTTACTTTATTTCCTCAATGAGTAAAACAAAGGGGTTGGATTACCTGACCTCTAAATCCTCTTCTAATTGATCCTATAACTGGGAGAAAGTATCAGGCACTGCCTCATTTGACATGAAGGCTAGTCTGAGCTTGAGCTAGTCTTGCTGATCAGGTAGGCTGAATGACGCACTCGTTTCACTTTTTCCTATTTGTTTGTTTCTTGGCAAACCCGATGCCTGTGCTTGGTTTTTCCCCTGCTCTCCACCTTGAAAACTCCTCCCATGCCCAGAGTGGTGCACGCTTACTCACCCACTAGGTGACCCAGCTCCAAAACTCTTCTAGGAAAGCTGGTCCAAGGAACAAAAGTAGTAACCCTTGAGTCATACAGGTTCAAATTCTCTATGAGATGACTTGGAATTTTTATTCTGCTGGAAAAGTTAGAGCAAGTGTTGAATTAAAGTCTCAGAATATGCAAATATTGTGTTGATGTTAACATAATAAAATTGATGGGTAGAGTTGGTGGAGGGAAGAACATCTGCAAGGAGTAAGGGAGAGGAACTAAATATGTACTTCCTTCCAGGTGAGCCAATATTCTGCCATTAGAGTTTCTTTTCTTTAGTTTGAGATTTTAACCCAATTGGTGAAACTGGACAATGCAACTCACTCATAGATAACAGAGCCCAACATTGGGCAAGTGTGATATCGAGCAGGTCCCTTAACTATTCTGGAAACCTCAGTTTCCTCATCTCTAGAAAGAGACTCTTAATGTATAGAGTCTCTGAAGTCCCTGCCAGTCCTGAACTCTGGTCATCCAAGATCCTTGTAGAAGATGCAAGACAGGGAGAAAAAGCAAACAAGTCTCCCAAAATGTCTGCTACATAGAAAAGGATACAGGAGTTCTGAGTGCCTCTCAGGTTGATCAGAAGTAGTTGAATCAGAATTCAAACTAAGTTTCCTCTTCCAATCACAATATTGTGCTTTTTCTCTTTCCACCTCACTCCCATCCTTGTATCATGGGTATGTGTGTACATTTACCTTGGTCTGAATCAAATCTATGTTTGTATATAGAGTGGTACCCTATATATAAAAGTAGCCTAATAAGTGTATTTTGATATGAATTGAATTAAATTGGAGAGAAGTAAAGGTAGAAATTGCTATATGTAGCAAACTTGCAGTATCTGGCTAATTAGCTTATGCAAGGTATCTGGAAGCAATTGTTACTGGAAAACACTTAATTCTCTATGTAAAGGAATATATCTTTTATTATTATTATTTCCATGACATATTTATGTGATGAGAAATAATTTTTAAACTACACAGCTTTGTTAGCCTGCTTCTATTTTCCCTGCTATATTAGCATTGGGATTAGGGAAAACATATCGAACTGATTTGAAATGCCAAACACATTTTTAAAAAGAAATTGTAATTTCAAAGAGAATTTTGGTACTCATGCAGAGTAAAAACAATGTTTCTCCATTTGTTACCTCATCATTCATGGAAACCCTATACAACATTCAATAGAAATTACTTCTTGGCGGCCAGTTTCTTGGACTCTCCTTACAGACTGGACAGCAGTCAATATGACATCTAACAAAACTTTCTCATTCTTCATCTCTCCATGTGTGCACTCCCTCCTGCTTTCTTTGGCTTCCCCTCCTGTCTGTTTTCTTCCTTTCCTCCTATGCCCCTCCGGATTTGGCCAGAGTTCTACACAGGTGCTATTCCTAAGAAGAAAAAAGGCCAGGATGATGATTCACATGAAAAGGCAAAGAACCCAGGAACATTAAGACATAACTCAAGAAATATTTACTGAATACCTAGTTAATGGAAAGTACTGCTGTGCTGAGAATCCAACCTAATACTTGCAGATATTAGATGAGGATGACCTGAATCAAGGCGATATCAATGAAAGTAGGATAAAGTTAATGGATGGATTTTGATTTTTACAGTAATCTTACTACGTGCAATGGGACCAGAAAGGAAAGCTTTAGTTGGTTAGTGGTCCTAAGCCTTTGGAGAAATGATGGCATATTAGACTTAAAAGGAGAACTATTAACTTGCTCATTTTTACAGAGCAGGAAACTGATGCTCACAGAGATTAGACTTGTGTAAAATAGCATAGCTAGCTAGTACCAGTGGTGGGTGTGAAGCCCAGTTTTTATGATGCCCAAGTCTATCTGAGTCTGAATTCTTCCTCAAGCACTTGGTAGTTTTGTGATCCAAAGCCTGTAACAACACTTCTCTGAACCATAATTCTCAGATATGCAAAATGGGACTAATAATAGCACCTGCCAATAGGATTATTATGAAGATCAAGTGAATTAACATATCTCAAGAGCATGGAACAACTTAAAATATTATGTAAATATATCCACAATATTTTACTCTCATTTACAAAACAGAACATGAGAAAAAAAAGAAAGAAGTGAAGGAAGAAGGAAGAGAGAAAGGGAGGGAAGAAAGAAAGAAAGAAAGAAAGAAAGAAAGAAAGAAAGAAAGAAAGAAAGAAAGAAAGAAAGAAAGAAAGAAAGAAAGAAAGAAAGAAAGAAAGAAAGAAAGAAAGAAAGAAAGAAAGAAAGAAAGAAAGAAAGAAAGAAAGAAAGAAAGAAAGAAAGAAAGAAAGAAAGAAAGAAAGAAAGAAAGAAAGAAAAAAAGGAAGGAAGGAAGGAAGGAAAAGAAGGAAGGAAGGAAGGAAAAGAAGGAAGGAAGGAAGGAAAAGAAGGAAGGAAGGAAGGAAGGAAGGAAGGAAGGAAGGAAGGAAGGAAGGAAGGAAGGAAGGAAGGAAGGAAGGAAGGAAGGAAGGAAGGAAGGAAAAGAAGGAAGGAAGGAAAGGAAGGAAGGAAGGAAGGAAGGAAGGAAGGAAGGAAGGAAGGAAGGAAGGAAGGAAGGAAGGAAGGAAGGAAGGAAGGAAGGAAGGAAGGAAGGAAGGAAGGAAAAGAAGGAAGGAAGGAAAGAAAGGAAGGAAGGAAGGAAGGAAGGAAGGAAGGAAGGAAGGAAGGAAGGAAGGAAGGAAGGAAGGAAGGAAGGAAGGAAGGAAGGAAGGAAGGAAGGAAGGAAGGAAGGAAGGAAGGAAGGAAGGAAGGAAGGAAGGAGGGGAAAGGAGAAAGGAGGGAAAGAAAGAGGGAGAGAGAAAAAAGGAAAGGAAAGGAAAAAAGAGAGGAAAGGAAAGGAAAGAAGAGAAGAGGAGGGGAGGAAAAGGGAGAGGAGGGAAAGGGAGAGGAGGGGAAAGGCTTTAGAATCAAAGGTTCAAATTCTGTCTCTATGACTTACTACCTATATTACTTTTTTCTCAAATCAGCTCTGTGGACCCTAGTTTATTCATGTATAAAATAAGGGGATTGGAAAATTTGATCCCTTTGTAAGTCTTTTGGTTTTGTTAACATTTCTTTTCTGTGTAGGAGTAGCTTTCCCATATCTGATTTCCATTGTATATTGAGTATCTTTCTGTTCTACTCTTGGGGGAACTAAGTAAGAGTCCAAACCTCTGTACTTTAATTTCTTAATTTAAGAATAAAATCTCAGATTTAGAGCTAACAAGGACTGCTGTTTGGACATATTATGTCACTTTGATTTTGTACTTTCCAGACAACTAGCTTCCACTCCATGTCTTTTGTTACAAATGAGTAGAGTTTGGTATCTTCTCCAAGAGTGATGAAGTATCTTTACCATCAGTCAGCTCTGACTCCTGAAACCCAGGAACTCTAGATCACTTGAACTCCCAAGATCTTTTCCAGATTTTAAATTGTAATTCTACAAGATCAGCCAATTTTTTCAGTCATGTCCAACTCTTTATAACCCCATTTAGTGTTTTCTTGGCAAAGTTACTAGTCTATTATTTCTCTGATGGGGAAAGTAAGGCAAAGAGAATCAAGTGATTTATCTAGGGTCACATATTTAGTAAGTATCTGAGTAACAGTATCTGAGATCAGATTTGAACTCAGAATATGAGTCTTCCTGATTCCAAGCCCAGTGCTCTGTCTACTCTGTATTTGCCAAGAGAATATCAGAGCAAGAAACTAAGAAATAACTGCCTTAGGCCCCACACGTAATCTCCCTTAAATTTTCATTGAATTGAAAAAATATATAACTTTGCTCAGAAATTTGATCTACATGCTCCTTTTTTATATGCATTTAAGTCATTCAAATCCTTGTTGCAAAAGCAGATGTGAACTTGTTCTTCCACATCTCCGCTTATCTACATGATCTGATTAGTCCTTAGGATAATCAAATCAAGGGAATAACAAACCTTCAATTCCCCCCCCCCCATTCTCTCTCCCCAAATACCTAGATAATTCTATCAGACAACTGATTTAAGGGAAGTGGTCCTAGAAATTGATTCACTTGCTGATTTTGCTGAGTCCTGCCTCCTAGAAAGGAATAAGGAATCATAGGGTTATAAATATTGAGTTGGAACAGTTTGATCATACCCCTCATTTTACAAACTAAAGTTCAATGACTTGTCCAAGGTCACCTAGCTCATAAATGTCAGAGATAAGTTTTACTAGGACTTCTAACTTGAGTCATTGTACCATGATATCTTCTATAATTGTCATTATCATAAGTCACATTTATGTTCTACTTAGATAATTTCCAAAATATTTCCTCCCCAAATGAGCATCATTTCTCCCCTTTTTCTCATTGTTACACCTCCAACTGTTGCTGTTCACTCGTTTCCATCCTGTCCAACTCTCTGTGACCTCATTTGGGGTTTTCTTGGCAAAGATACTGTAATGTTTTTCCATTTTCTCCCTCCAGCTCATTTTACAAAGGAAACTGAGGCAAACAGGGTTAAGTGACTTGTCTAGGGTCACACAGCTAGTAAATATCCAAGGCCAGATTTGAACTTCTGCAGATGGGTATTCCTGATTTCAAACCCAGGCCTTTGTGTATTTGGTACCAGCTAGCTATCCCTACATTTCCAACTATGGAAAGTAATGTTGCTAAAGGATATTATAACTATGACACAACAGGGAAATACATGCTTCTATATCACAGATATCAAGGCACAGGCCCCTCAAAATATCCTGGAAAGAAAGTCAGAGATTCTAGAGCTAAACTGGACCCATTGTTCCTCTAAGGTGAAAAATTCAACCCAAGAAGCCAAGCTATTAGTTGCAACTTCTGGAATTAAAGACTTGGAACTATTTTTGTAGCATTCCTGATCCTAAGAAGATTTCCTGTTAGGACTGTTTGTTTTAAATTGTTTGGGCCTGTCCAGCGGGAGACCAAATCCAGATCAAACATACAGGATCCTCCTGCTGAAAAAAGAAGGGCTTCAACTGATGCTTAAGTTAACCCTTCTGCTATTATTGGGGTGGGAAAATTAACCGGGGCATTTTCTCTCCCGCTACAGAACATCAAGACAATCCACAAAGAGAAGCCGAACTGGAGAGAACTGTCAAATGATGACACATTCTGATACTCTATCCGAAGGTCAAAAGCACCTTTGAGGTACAATTATTTTCTCCACACCCTTGGAGCTACAACCAGGTCATTCTCTTTATTTTAGGAGTTCCTTGCATAATGCTTGTACTCCAGCAAAACCTTAATTAGTGGTTTTTGTACCCAAAGCAAGTGGAATAAAAATGGGCCATCGATTGGAGATGAAGATGAAGACGGAGAAGGACAAAGAGATGGGGATAGAGAATCTGGAGATGGAGAAAGATAAGGAGATGGAGAAGGAAATAGAGACAGAGATGGAGAAAGAAATAAAGAAGGAGGAGATGAAAATGGAGAAGGTTATGGAGAAGGTAGAGATGGAAATAAAAAGGCAATAGAGAAGGAGAAGAAAATGGAGATGGAGAAGGAGGTTGGAAATGGAGATGAAAGAAATAGAGAAGATGGAGATAGAGAAGGAGAAGGAGATAGAGATGGAGAAAGAGATAGAGATGGAGCACGAAATAGAGGAGATGGAGATGGAGGAGATAGAGAAGGAGATGAAAATAGAAAGAGATAGAAATGGAGGAGACAGAGGAGAAGGAGATGGAGATGGAGAAGGAGAAGGAGGTTGGAAATGGAGATGAAGAAAATAGAGGAGATAGAGATAGAAAAGGAGAAGGACATAGAGATGGAGATGGACAACAATATAGAGGAGATAGAGATGGAGGAGACAGAGAAGGAGAAGGAGATGGAGATAAGAAGGTGGATATAGAGATAGGGATAGAGAAGTAGATAGAGATGGAGATGGAGAGGGCACTGTCCAAGGAGTCATCTAGAGGTGGCCACAGATGGTGGAGTGGAAGCACTATTTCTTATTTCAATGAATTATTCTTATTAACTAGGAGATAAACTCAATTATTTCTAGCCCCCAAAGGATTGCAAATACCATAAAGGCCCCCGAATCTACATGTCCTGACCTCCCAGAATATAGGATTATTACATTATAAACTTAGATATGAAAAGGCTCTTAAAGACTAGGAAATGATGTAAGAGGTACAAGAAAGATTTGAACTCATATCTTCTGATTTCCAATGCACTCTGCCATGCTCTTAGTCCTTACTGGCAGTTCACTGGCAGCCCAGTCTACCCACTTATTCCCCTATTTGAACCTTCCCCAAGGACCTCCAGTGCTCTTCACAGAAAGACACAGATGCACCAGTCTATGGATTGAAATCATCTGACATTGAACTCTCTCAGAAAATATTTGGCTTTCTAAAGCCCCGTGCATATTTTGCCAAGCATTTTACCCCTAAATATAATACAAAAGTGCAGCTTTGCTGAGAAATAAAATCTGCATACTCCTTTCTAATGTGCACTTAAGTCATCAAAATCCGCCTTGGAAGAGAGATGTGAAGTCCCACTTCCTGCACTGCATTTTTAAACCTTTTAAAGCCCATTGTCTCCAGGCCCAGCCTTGCTGGTTGCCAGCTGTAAACAAACAGCCTCCCAAAGACTTACACTCTGTTGTTTATTCTGAGCCCTTGGAGACTCAAGTGTATTTCAAACTTGGCAAAAACGACTTTCTCTTATCCTACTGGACAGACTTTGGATAAAGAGCTAAAACTAGAGCAGAAGTTTCTTTTCACTGGAGTAAAACCCCTTAGTGCTACCTCATTTGTTAAACTAATGGAAAGCCATTTGTTAAAAAGTAAACTTTCCCTGACAAAGTGAAACTTTCTCACTATATATGTTGGTGTGGATGAAATTCCCGCTGTGTCAGTGAAGTAATGAACCTAAAGAGTAAAGAGAGAGACAAAGAAGGATCCATTACCACTGAGTAAAGTTCTGTCTGCATGGCACATTGCCTGAATCATCAGGTTGCTAACTTACTTACACCTGAAACGCTTGTGTAATTAGGACTGTGAGTGGTGGGCTTAGAAGTAGAATTATCCAGATGACACTCTACTTGGCTTATGAAGGTGCAGCCTTAGAAGCAATATAGCACTTCATAAATTGAATAATCAAGTCCCTCGTGGCACCTATAGGATCAGAGATCTAGAAAGGATACTACAAACCAGGTTAGTCCAAAAACTTCATTTTATAGATGAGGAAATTAAGGTGTAAGGAAGTGCCTGGCTAAATTAATTAAATCATGCGTATTTTAAATGTCAGAGGTAGGGTTTGAACACCTCTGACACTGAAGAGTATGATTTTCCACTGTATTAAGCTCCTTTATACAAAGGGTAAGACTATCTCAAGCTACAAAATTAACTCTGCTCAAACCTGGAATCATTTCCAATTCTCTGTGACCCCATTTGGGAGTTTTCCTGGCAAAGATACTAGAGTGGTTTGCTATTTGTTTGTGCAATTTATTTTACAGATGATGAAACTGAGGCAGACAGCATTAGGTGTCTTACTCAGGGTCACAGCTAGGAAATATCTGATGCCAGATTTGAACTCATGAAGATGAGGCTTCCTGATTGCAACCCACTGTGCCATTGCATCTGGAATATTAGATGCCACTCTGTACGCTGCAATTAGATTTCTATTTTAGGCTTGGGATCCATTCTGTAATAGTTTAGGCTTCTATTATCTACTTATTATATAATATTATTCATAATATTTCATCATCCTCTACTATAAGATTTCATGGATAAGTTTTTATTTTAAATGGAAGTTACCTTGCCTTGGCAAAGGGGTCAAGATTTTCTGGCTAAAGCAGTTTCTAGACTCCTCCAGTTTCTTTATTGTGACGATTGATTTACATCAATTAAACTTCCTTAGGAAATAATGCTAATCTATGTTGATGTCTGTTCTTTTATCAGCTAACTAGTTTTCACTATCAATAGTTTGTTTAAATAGCTTAGATTGGAGTTGCCTCGATTGCACACCACTTTTCATTTTTTATTCTTCTAATATGGAATTGATTTTAATCTTTCTTTAAAACAACAATGGCCAGGTCATTCACAGACAGTTTTTTGGAACTGAATTCTATATTCATAACCAACCATTTCCTATCATTGAAATATAAGCAATTTTATTTTCATAAATTATTTGGCACTCCCAATATTCAGTTCATCTTGATTCTTTTTTGAAAAGGAAATATTCTTGATGTAGGCAAAAGACAAATTTTTAGCTTATCTCATTTCTTACTCCTCAAACAAGTTTTCCAATATATTTTGCCATTTTTTCCAATACCTATTTTTAACTGAAATCCTAAAATATTAAAGTAGACATTAATTTAATTTGGAAGATTACACCAAGTTCTTTGTAGAATTTAGAGTTTTCTCATCATCTTCAACCAGTATTGAGACAATTATCTTCATGGTGGTCTTTTTGGAAATACTGATCATGAGCATTGTAATCTCAGACATATTCAATAAAGAGATTTTTTTATTGCCTTTGGATACACAGTAAAATTAGTTTCCACCAAGTCCTTTGCTTGCCTCTCCAATGAAAACCTGTTGGCTATCTTTCCACTTAGCTTCAATTTCTGTTTGTTTATTGACTTCATTTATAGGGAGCCTGCCAAGATTGATAGGATTTAATTCTTCCAGTTTTAATTCTACTTAATGGTCATTGTGCAAGGATCCCACCATTAGGTAGAATCAGCTAAATTAATGTTTATGGGATAGTTAAATCAACAAACCTCTATTAAGGGTCTACTACGTGCCAGGCACTTGTTGAGAAAGACAGAAACAATCCCTGATCTCCAAGAAGCTCACAAAGTCCTTGGAAAGGATTTTTGTAAAAGGGGGGACTTTAGCTGAGACTTGAAAGAAGTCAAAGAAACCAAGAGGTGAGCGTGAGAGGGACAGTTACAGGTTTGTGGGAAAACCAGTGCAAATTTGTGGAGTGTCATATGCAAGAAAAAGCAAAGTGGTTCATTGAACTGCAGAGGTCAGGGAAGGGAATAAAGTATGAGAAAGGAGATATGGTGTGGTCATCTGAATTTTGGGGAAAATTCATCTAAATGGAGAATGCATTGGACTAGAAAGGGACTTGAGGCAAGGAGATCAACCAGCAGGCTATTGTAATCATCCAAGCATGAGATGATGAAGGCTGGTGGGAAGCATCCTCTGCTTCCCTCATTGCAACAGCAAAAGGCAATCTCATTCCTGGATCATCTCTATTGTTTCTTCTTTCTTTCTTTCTTTTCTTTCTTTCTTTCTTTCTTCCTTTCTTTCTTTCTTCCTTTCTTCCTTCCTTTCTTTCTTCCTTCCTTTCTTTCTTTCTTTTTTCCCTTCCTTCCTTCCTTTCTTTCTTCCTTCTTCCCTCCCCCCTCCCTTTCTTTCTTTCTTTCTTCCTTCCTTTCTTCCTTCCTTTCTTCCTTTCTTTCTTTCTTCCTTCCTTTCTTCCTTCCTTTCTTTCTTCCTTCCTTCCTTTCTTTCTTCCTTCCTTCCTTCCTTCCTTCCTTCCTTCCTTCCTTCCTTCCTTCCTTCCTTCCTTCCTTCCTTCCTTCCTTCCTTCCTTTCTTTCTTTCTTTCTTTCTTTCTTTCTTTCTTTCTTTCTTTCTTTCTTTCTTTCTTTCTTTCTTTCTTTCTTTCTTTCATAAGTTGATATGACCAAGGAATTTATCATCAAGTGACCAGGCTACTCATCAATAGGCTCTTTAAATTTAGCAAATTTCAGAAAGTAAACACATTTCATCATTGGGATCATATTCAAAGACTTCCCCGCCTGATACATTTTCCATAATGCATATTTTGCTGCTAGCACATGCTCTTCCAGTCCAGATCATCTCCGTGCCATGATAAGGTAATAAAGTAGGACTTCCAAAAAATGTGTATTCAAAGCCAATCTAAATTCTCTCTCTAATAGAGCCATTAAAAGCTATTATTATACACCAACTTTTGGAAAGAGGCAGACAAGTAGTGTATATGTTTGTTTTTCCTCTCCATCTGGGAAACTTGTGTTCTGGGATTATGAGCTGAATATTGGGAGTGTCAAATAATTTATAAAAATGAGGTTGCTTACATTTAAATGATAGGAAATGGTTGATTACAAATATAGGAGTCAGTTCCCTATTGACAAGGTACCAACTCACTCTCAAATTAGGAGGGTCCTACAGGAGTGGAATACTGAGAAAGAGAAGATAAGGGAAGACTAGAATCTGGGGAGCAATTCAGCCTAAGGAATTGCTTCAGTGGATAGAGCTTTGAAGAGGAAAGGGCATTGAGCTCTAGCAAAAAAAAAAATGCTGATGGGAATTACCAAAGATCAGCTTTGCCTACTTTGCAAATTTATCCAGGGTTGTTCAGGAATAATAATAATACTTTATATTTCTACGTCCCCTTGTGATTCACAAAACTATTTATTTGTTATTTTTAAATATTTTAAAATATTTGGTAAATTTTAAATTGTATGGGGCAGACATTTGTTAATCAGAGGTACAATCCAGGCTGTCTCAGAATGGTTTTTTATCATCGTAAATCATCATTATCACTATCATCATAGCATTTATGTAGCATATTAATGCTTGCAAAATACTTTTAAAAACAGTATCTCTTTTTATTCTCACAACAACCCTGGGAGGTGGATGCTATGATTTTCCCCATTTTACAGATGAAGAAAGTGAGGCAGATAAAAATTACATTTATCTAGAGTCTGAGGCAGGATTAGAATTCAGGTCTTCTTGATTTCTTGCCTAATTCTCTTCCTTAGTGTCCATTTGGATCTTGTCTTCTGCTTGAAGACAGTAGTTAGGAAAGAAGAATATTTACATCTGACTAAATACACCTTTATCTCTCTCACAAAATATAATAACCATAATAATAAGAATAAATTTAGCCTTTGGAAACTCTATAATTATAGTCAGTCTGTCAGTCAGTCTTTAAGCATATAATATGCCCTTATTATGTTCTAAGTTTTGGGGATTCAGAGTCAGGCAAAAAATAATCCCTGTCCTCAAGAAGTTTATATTCTAATGGGGGAAACAACATGTTTTAAAAATGTGCACAGAAGTTATATTCAGAGTAAAGGAAAAGAAAATAAATGAGGAAGTAATGATAATTATCATCTGGGGGATTGATCCCACCATGAAGACAGATGCCCAAACCCTCTGCCAGTCAGCTAAATAAGCCATCCTTCTTCCCTGTGTCCATTGCTTTATTGATTCATTCGGCTAACTGTTCACACTGTATAAAACATTGTATTCAGTATTTTGAGTATAACAAAAATAAATAAGCTTTCAAGGAAATTACCATCCAGTTTATATCAGTGACAACAATAAGAAAAAGAGTTGGAGGAGACTGACTGTCAATTATTAATGACTCAGCTGTAAAAAAGTCAAACCACTTGCTCAATGTAGTATGACTTTATGCATTCATCTACAATATCATTGTGGCTCTAAAGGAAAGTACCATTATTAGTTATTGCAGATGACAGTCCTGTGTGACCTCCCCTCCCAATCCTTGCCATCCCATGCCATGGCACAAGACAGAGAGTATGAGCCTCCATTCTCCCTTGGGTACCCCAAAATGTGTCACAGAAGTCCGTGCCAGAGCAGGCTAAAAATTGTGAAAGTTAGCACTTCCTTTGCCAGAAAATGCCAAACCACTTAGACAATACGGATGTTTTCCCCTTGAATGCTCGGGGGAGATATGATGAGTGTTCCCTTCCCTGAAAAACTCACAATATACTATTTTTTGTTATCCAAGGCAATTATTACCTATACATTTCCATGAATCTTCCATACAAAATCCAAACACCCTGGAATTCATTTTTTATTCTTTTAATACATTAGGGTTGTTGATTTCCCAGAAAAAGTATCTTAGTAAATGAATGTGACATTGGGTGAATCCAGAGCTATCTGTGCTCCCTCAGATTTTTCCACACTGGTCACTGGGGCACTGTGGACTTGGACTCCAGGTCTGCTCAGGGTCTGGAGGGTCTATCCTAGAGGACAATAAGAAATTTACCATTGAAAAGCAAAGTCCCTCAAAGATGTAGGTTTAAATCCTGGCCTTGACACTCACCAGCTGTGTGACCAATAGCAACTGATTTATTTCTCTATATATCCCTATATATCATCAGTTATTCCCTCCAGTCATGGGGTCTTAATCTTTTTGATGTCATGGACTCTTTGACAATAGATCTAGAAACTGGAAACTGAGTGGATGCCCCTCAATTGGAGAATGGCTGAATGCGTTATGGTACATGCATGTTATGGAATATTATTGTTCTGTAAGAAACGATCAGCAGAGAGATCTGGAGAGACTTACATGAGCTGAAGCTGAGTGAAATGAGCAGGACCAGGAGATAATTGCACATGGCAACAGCAAGACTATACGAGGATCAATTCTGATGGACTGGCTCTTTCAACAGTGAGGTGATTCAGGCCAGTTCCAGTGATCTTATGATGGAGAGAACAATCTGCACCCAGAGAGAGGACTGTGGGAACTGAGTGTGAATCACAACACAGCATTTTCATTCTTTTTGTTATTGTTTACTTGCATTTTGGTTTTAATTCTCATTTTTTCCCTTTTTGATCTGATTTTTCTTGTTCAACGTGCAATAGAAGAATTGCACATGTTAACATATATTGAATTGAATTACTTGCCATCTAGGGAAGGGGGTGGGTAAAAGAGAGGGAAAAAATTTGGAACACAAAGTTTTTTGAAGATGAACGTTGACAATTATCCATGCATGCATTTTGAAAATAAAAAGCTTTAATTTAAAAAATAGTTGATAGATCTTCTCAGAATAATTTTTACAATAACATAATAAGTTAGTAATGTAATAAAACTATTTTAAATGTATAAACTAAAATACATAGGATTACAAAGAAAATAATTATACTAAAACTCAGCTACATTTTTAAATGACAATTCTGATGAGCAGGAGGCTCTCACAAAAACCTGGAAACTACTCTGTGAGCTCATGTAAAATGAAAGGAACTGTACATAAAGTAATAGAAATTTTATGGGATAATCAGCTGCGAATGCTATTCTCAGCAATACAATGACCCAAGAATACTCTGAAGGACTTATGATAAAAAAAAAAATGTTTTCCATATCCAGAGAAAGCATGGATTGTGTCTGCAGATTGAAGCATAATTTATTTAATTTTGTTTTTTCTAGTCTGAAGATAGATTAAAGCATACTTTATATAATTTTATTTTTCTACACTTTTTTAGGGGGGGAGAAATCTATGTTTTCTTTCATAACATGACTTTTGCATAAATGTTTAGTGTAATTTCACATGTGCCTTCTCAATGGGGGTAAAGTAAGGAGGGAAAAAGGAAGAGAATCTGGAACTCAAAGTTCTGTTTTATATGTAACTGGAAAAAATATTTAAAAAGGAAAAAAATAATGAAAATTCATAAGACCTAAATTAAACCTGGGTAGTTAAGCAGCACAGTGGATAGAGTACCAGTATTCAGAGATTTACTACCTGTGTGTTCCTGGGCAAGTCACTTAACACTATAGCTAGAGAAGGAAATGGCAAACCAGGATCTTTGCCAAGAAAATCCCAAATGAGGTCACAAAGAGTTGGAAATTAGTGAAATGATTGAACTACAAAAAGATTAAGCACCTCCCTGAGTCTAATATAATTTAAATTGGTTATTGGGCTCCTTTTGCCTCCCTATTAATCTCTTTAGAAAACTCTCCCTTTTCTGCTCTGTAAGAATCTTCTGTTTGCATCATTAAAAATTTTACATCTCTCTTAGGGCAACATCCCCTATAGAAATTCCAGCCATGGAATTCTACCTATCTTTTCTCCAACTTCTCTGAAATCTGCTCTCCCACAGTGTGTGTTGTATATCAGACTCTTCCTGGCTTTTTTTTTCCTTCTCTATCAAATTCGAAAATGATCTGGTCGTTAATTCTAAAGCTCTCATGATTTCATTTAAGCAATTTCTCCTGTTTGGGTGGAGATGAATTTCAATTTCTTCATATATAAAATGGGAATGAAGGAGGGAACAAACAAAAGTCCCAGCTTCTAGTAAAAGTCACAACAGATTCAGGGAAGACTGCCAGAAGAGCATCCCTGGGAGCTGGCTGATGGCAAGGAGAAAGCCTCCATCAGACAAAAAGAGAGGCCATTAGGAAGAAGAGCAGGTTAAGGTGGTTTGGGGTTGGTGAGACTATGCTCAGTGGTGGTAAATTGCATCCAAGTCTAATCAACTCCATAATGTCTTCTATGTCTATAATCCAGGCATGTCATTCTGCTCTTTTGTATATGGAGAGAGAGAGAGAGAGAGAGAGAGAGAGAGAGAGAGAGAGAGAGAGAGAGAGAGAGAGAGAGAGAGAGAGAGAGAGAGAAAGGAGAGAATGAGAAAGAGAGAAAGAAAAAGAAAGAGGGAGAGGAAAGAAAGAAAGAAAGAAAGAAAGAAAGAAAGAAAGAAAGAAAGAAAGAAAGAAAGAAAGAAAGAAAGAAAGAAAGAAAGAAAGAAAGAAAGAGAACGAGAGAACAAAAGAAAAGAGAGAGAAAGAAAGAGAGAACGAGAGAAAAAGAGAGAATGAGAATGAGAGGGAGAGAAAGAGAGAGAACGAGAGAGAAAGGAAGGAAGGAAGGGAGAGAGGGAGAGAAAGAGAGTATATAGCAGGCTGGCATATACATATATATATATATATGTATACTTATACATATATGTATGTATACATATACATATATATATATCAGGCTGCCTCTAACTATATATGACTTATTTTGAATCCCTCTGATTGTTGCTTAGCATAAAAATGGATAATGACAAAGGATGCTAGAGTAGGCAGAAGAACAGGCAGCTTCTGCTTCAAAGCCCTTTTAGCTTTTGAATTCATCCAGGGGTATAAAAAGAGGTAATTCTCTACCTTGACATACTGCCACTGGGGGACCCCTCTCTCCATATGGCACAGAAGGAATCATCCCAACTGGGGCCCCAATTGCCTCGGCCTCTCTTGTGCATTTTCTTCCTTTAGAAGAAAATCTGTGAGCTCTAAAAGATCCTGAAAAGTCCCAGCTTCTAGTAAAAGTCACAACAGATTCAGGGAAGACTGCCAGAAGAGCATCCCTGGGAGCTGGCTGATGGCAAGGAGAAAGCCTCCATCAGACAAAAAGAGAGGCCATTAGGAAGAAGAGCAGGTTAAGGTGGTTTGGAGTTGGTGAGACTATGCTCAGTGGTGGTAAATTGCATCCAAGTCTAATCAGCAGCTTTCCAGAGAAACTATTTTTATTCCACAAGGTTTGAACATTAGCATCCAACCCCCACTAGTTGTAGAGGAATGCTGTTACTGAATTCTGTTCGAATCATTCTGATTTTGTGTTGCTTTATTCCTCTTTTCTATGTGGGAATAAACCATCTGTTCTATATCTCAGTCTTGTTTGTACGCTGATTCCTTTACTGTCCCCCTTGCTGAGTGAAACTCTAGACTCAGTGCCCTTAACCTCTTCTATAATTAACAACTCTATAAGTAGCAACTTTTCTCAGGAATCTAAGTAGGGGGTGGAATGAAGCACTGAGGAGCCTAATTCCCTTTCTGGGAAGATCAATAAACCCAGACCAGATCACTAAGGCAGAGACAGGGACTGACTTCAATCCAGCAGTACCCATCTCACCTCTTTGTTAGACTAGTGTTCTCATTAGTAAAATTAGGGAGATCCACACAATCTCTAAGATCTCTTATAATTCTAAATCTAGGATCCTTTCCAAAGGCAGTGGAATACAGTGGATAAAGAGAGACAGTTTAATGAAGAGCTAAGTTCAGGTCCTGCTTCTGAAACATCTTTGCTGGATGACTCTTGGAAAGTCACTTAGCTCCTTAAAATCCCGGGGCAAATGTGTAAAAGTATAATTGACAGCTGAGTTGCAGCTTTCCATCTCCTCATCCTGAGAGATCCTGAATCTTGCTGCTATATGGACACTGCTAGTACATGTATTTTGACATATTCATCACAACCTTCTGGATCATTTATACGAATTAAAATAAGATGATGGCAAAGAGTTCCACAGTGGGCAGAACAAAGGCCTTTGGCTTCTGCATTTCATAAAGCAGGAAATGAATTCATCCAGTGGTGGAAAAGGAGGCATTTATCCATCTTGGCTTAATGCCCTTGGGGGACCACTCTCCATGTGAAGCAGAAGGACTCAGCTCAACTGGGGTCCCAACTGTCTGCCTCTCGTGCCTTTCTTCCCTTGGAAAAAAGCGTGGAAGCTCCAAAAGGTCCTAAAAGGATGTGGGACATTACCTCTACAGCCTCCACTCATCTCTTCATCCCCTAAAGTCTATCAGTGTGAACTTAATTCCCCATTACTTGAGCAAGAGTTTTCTGGTGCCCATTTTCCATACAGTTAATGTGACTCCTGTGTTCAATAAGTACCACTATTTTCAAGATCACATCAAACTACTTCATTCAGCTTTTAAAACCCTCAAATCTCAATATCATCTTACAGTTCCACCTTCATTGTACACTGACCTGTGCACCTCGTTCTTGCATCCAGTCCAAATCGCCTTCTCTTTGTCCCTCTCACCACATGTCCTATCTCTGTGCTTCTACTCAAATTCACTTGCTCCTCTCCTCTTCTTCCCAAATACTTCTCTGCTTTCAAGGTGCAGCTCAAAAGTCAAGTTCTCCATGAAGCTTTTCCTGATCCTCACCCCTCAAATGCTAGTGCCCTCCCTCTAAAGCTCCCTAATATTTATTCTATTTTTCTACACGCTTACCGAGACATCTTAGCCAATGTTCAAATACAAAACTCCTTGTGAATAGAGATTGCTTCATATCTTTGTATCCTCACTGCCTGGTACACAACAGGTGCTTAGTAAATATTTTTTGCTTGATCAATTGATTCTTGGCTCATGTCACCCTATCAAAACCACTTTTCCTCTCCCATGAAACAAGAGGAACAGAAAATAAGGGCAGTGGAGATGGACAGATTTGGATAGTTCATTTGTATTACCTAGACTATCTTCCAAGTGGGAAGGTTTTTTTTTCCCTGCCTCTCTAATTATCATGAAAGGTATTCTATAAGTTTATATTATAATTAGCGAAATTAGCATTTCCATTACTATTTCTCCCAATTAAGGATGCCCAGAGTATATACAAGAACAAATTCCTCTTCTGGAATAATCACACACTCAAATTCTTGCCAAAAATAGTCTGCCAGGTTCTGTTATATGCCAACAGAATTTCTTTCATGTCCAGTATAGATAATTTAATAATAGACTAAGTTCTTTATTTGGGGCCAAAACCCCTGAAGATTTGGCCAGAGTTTTCTTAACTTTGTCTGTGCTGCTGTTGAGGTCCACAACATTAACTTAATGCTCCATTTCTTAAGTTAATCACTGTTTTAATCAATCCCTTCCCTGCCAGGGCCTAACGACAATCCCTGGTGTTTTAGCAGGGAATTACTGTTTACTTAAAGAAGGGGGGAAAAACAAACAAAAAACAAAGAGAGGAGGGCCCTGAATATATTAGCTGTCATTCTCAAGGTCTCTTATTTGTAAGATTATAAATCAAAAGATGGAAGGATGAATGAGACAGAGAAGCCATTTAATCCCATTCCATTTTCTACAGATAAAAAAATGGAGGCTTAGAATGGATCAATAAACTTCCTAGAATTACATAGCCAGTGAGTAACTAAACCAAGATTCAAGCATAGGTCTTCTGACCCTAAATTCAGTACCATATCATAAGTCTCCTGTATTGCTCAATAATTATTTAGCAGCATCATTGACTCAACTGTATAAATCTACAAACTGTGCTATCATTAAGCACATATTTCAGCATCTTATCCATAAACATAGGGGAGATACTGTCTAATGCCTGCCTTGTTGAAATTCATATACTCCATATCTTTGGCATTTCCAGTCTAGCCATCAATTCAAGAGATAAAATGAGGTTGAATTAGCACAGATTCTTTAGTGATCAATCCTATGCTGGTTCCCAGTTATCACTGCATTTCCTTTTCTATATATTCACAAACCATCTGCTTAGTAATCTTTTCAGGAATTTTTCTAGGGATCAGCTGCAAAAATCATTGATTTATATGTATTATAGACAACCATTTTCCTCCTTTGAAAATTGTCATATTTGCTTGGGACCAATTCTCTGTTACTTCCATGATTCCCAAAGATCATTAAAAGTAGTATAGTTATGGAAGCTTACAAGCACTTTCCATGTCCTGGAATGAGTAATTTCACTCATTTGAATAAATATTTATAAAACTCATACTATGTGCTTTTCACTCTGAATGTGAAAAGAAATTCAAGGTAGTCCTTACTGTTATAAAGTTTACATTTTACTTAATGTATCTGGATTTCAGAACTTAAGTTCATTCAATGCTTAGACTTTAACTACTTCTTAACCACATTTGTTCTACCCTTTTCAGTTTGAAGATATTTCTCTCTGATTCCAAGAGAAGAGGAAATATAATAAGAGTTGAGTAGTTTTATTTCTGTCTGTCCCTTGATAACATTTTATCAATACTCCTTCTACCTAACAATCTATCTATCCTTTCCTTGTCCTATTTACTGCTCTAAATATACATTTGACAGGTCAAAGATGCTTCTAACTTTTATATATAAATAAATATTAAATATAAATATGTACATATTTATTTACATATTACATATAAATTAAAGAACTAAGACTAGAATCCAGATCATGAAATGTTTTCTATCCTATCATATTGCCGCTATATTACATCAGATTGAGGGTGGAAAGAGTGAAGAGAAAGGATAAATTGTAGGAATTAATGAAAAAAATGCAAAAGAAGGTGGCTTAGCTATACCAAACCTAAAACTATATTATAAAGCAGCAGTTATCAAAACTATTTGGTGTTGGCTAAGAAATAGACTAGTTGATCAAGTTCACAAGACACAATAATTAATGACTATAATAATCTAGTGTTTGATAAACCCAAAGATCCCAGCTTCTGGGACAAGAATCCACTATCTGACAAAAATTGCTGCGAAACCTGGAAAATAGTATGGCAGAAACTAGGCACTGACCAATACCTAACACCCCATACCAAGATAAGTTTGAAATGGGTTCATGATTTAGATATAAAGGTGATACTATAAGCAAATTAGAAGAACAAAGAATAGTCTACCTCTCAGATCTGTGGAGAGGGAAGGGATTTATGACCAAAGAACTACCATACAGTATAAAATTCAAAACGGATAATTTTGATTATTTTAAATTAAAACAATTTTATACAAATAAAAGCAATGCAGATAAGATTAGAAAGAAGCAGGAAACTGGAGGGAAATCTTTTCATCCAAGGGTTCTGGTAAAGGGCTCATTTCTAAAATATATAGAGAACTGACTGAAATGTATAACAATAAAAGCCATTCTCCAATTGACAAATGGTCAAAGGATAAGAACTGATGATTTCCAGATAAAGAAATTAAAACCATTTCTAGTCATATGAAAAAATACTCTAAATCACTATTGACCAGAGAAATGCAAATTAATACAACTCTGAATTATCACTACATACCTCTCATATTGGTTAAGATGACAGGAAAAGATAATGATAAATGTTGGAAGGGATGTGGGAAAACTGAGACACTAATATATTGTTGGTGCAGTTGTGAACTGATCCAACCATTCTGGAGAGCAATTTAGAACTATGTTCAAAGAGCTATCAAACTGTGCATATCCATCAGTGTCTCTACTGGGCTTATATCTCAAAGAGATCATAAAGGAGGGAAAATGACCCACTTAAAATATTTGTAGCAGCTCTTTTTTATAGAGGCAAGAAACTGGGAATTGAGTGGATGCCCATCAGTTGGAAAATGACTGAATAAGTTACGCTATATGAATGTTATGGAATATTGTTCTCTAAGAAGGAGAGCCTGGAGAGATTTACATGAACTGATGCTAAGTGAAATGAGTAGGACCAGGAGATCATTCATTGTACACAGCAACAAGTTTGTGCAATGATCAGTTCTGATGGACGTGGCTCTTTTCAACAGTGAGGTGACTCAGGCCAGTTCCGATAAACTTGTGATAGAGAAAACCATCTGCATCCAGAAAGAGGACTCTCAGGACTGAACGTGGATCACAACATACTATTTTCACCTTTTTGTTGTTGTCAGCTTGCTTTTTGTTTTCATCCTCGTTTTTTTTCTTTTTGTTCTGATTTTTCTTGTAGTGAATGACAAAAGTAGAAATATGTATAGAAGAATTGCACATGTTTAGCATATATTGGATTACTTTGCTATCTAGGAGAGGTGATGAAGAAAGTGAGGGAGAAAAATTTGGAAAACAAGGTTTTGGAAAAATGAAGCTAAAACCTATCTTTGCATGTATTTTAAAAATAAAAAGTTATTATTTTAAAATAAATAAATGAACAAATGAAAGGATAAATTGTGGGTCAGAACCATAGAATCTCAAGACTAGAAGAGAAATCTACTAGCTAGGTCTTTGTTTCCAGTCCAAACCTAAATGGGGATTTCTCTCTATAACATCGATGGCAATTAAGCATCTGACCTCTCTTTGAAAGACTTCCATAAAATCAAAATCTACTTTATTTTGATACAACCCATTTTGGTTTTTTGGTAGTTCTCACTTATAAAAAGTATTGTTATACACACACACACACACACACACACACACACACACACACACACACACACCTGAGAAGGTGATATTTTTAACTCAAGTATAGGGCTTTACATTATCCCATTCAACTTCATCTTAGTAGATTTGGCCTATTCATCCAGTTGCAGACGTTGTTAATTGTATTTCCAATCAGTCCACATTTTTCTTTCTCAAGCATGTGGATCACATAGGAATTTCAGTCAAATGTTATATTAAAATCTAAGGGTGTTACAGTAAGTTTATAGCATTCCCTTGATATGTATCTCTTAGCACAACTATAAGAATAAAAATTTATTTTCCAGTACCCATTTACATTCAGTGTCAGTCTTCAGAAACTCTGCCAAATCCTAAATGAATTTCTGGATTCCCCATAAACCAAGAGATTTGGGTTCAGAACATTCATTTTAAAAAAGAAAATTCTTCTGATAGAATGGGAAAGAAGGGAGAGAAAGAATGTATAAGAATACAGTTTCCAGGTCTCTCGGTCTCACCAGTATCGAAATCACTTAGAATACTTAGCAATGTAGTCAGATTTCCCAGGGTAAATTATTTTCCCTATTTCCAGTGCTGGGGAGACCTACATCATAGAGCTAATCTGGGAACTGTTATCAGAAGAACCTTCAGGAATGTGAAATTCTATAAACTAGAAGATGGAAAAGAAAGAAACATCCCAAAAGAAAGCAGATCAAAAATTTGTCTGGAATCCCAAATATCAGCATCCACATAGTACCAACAAGAGAGATACTTAGACACTGGAGATTCAAACTCTATTAGAAGAGTTTAGAAATTATGGACCAGATAATCTCTAAAGACTCTTCTAGAACTGAATGCAAGATTATGATGTAGATCTACCAGATAATAAGGTGGTGACTTCTGGGAAAGGGAACGGATCAGGTATTATGGAAGGATACCAAATATGGCTCAATACAGCCTTGGAACTTATGAACTTGGAAGACCTCCAAAGTTTTAGGTAGGTCCTCTGCCTTATGAAAAGGCAACATCAAAAAAAAAAAAGAAAGAAAGAAAGAAAGAAAGAAAGAAAGAAAGAAAGAAAGAAAGAAAGAAAGAAAGAAAGAAAGAAAGAAAGAAAGAAAGAAAGAAAGAAAGGAAGGAAGGAAGGAAGGAAGGAAGGAAGGAAGGAAGGAAGGAAGGAAGGAAGGAAGGAAGGAAGGAAGGAAGGAAGGAAGGAAGGAAGGAAGGAAGGAAGGAAGGAAGGAAGGAAGGAAGGAAGGAAGAAAGAAAGAAAGAAAGAAAGAAAGAAAGAAAGAAAGAAAGAAAGAAAGAAAGAAAGAAAGAAAGAAAGAAAGAAAGAAAGAAAGAAAGAAAGAAAGAAAGAAAGAAAGAAAGAAAGAAAGAGAAAGAAAGTAAAAACAACAAAAAGAAAGAAAATATATCATCAAGAACGAAAAGGATAAGAAAATATGGATGGGTTAAAATCTATCCAATCTTTGACCCCAAAGTTGTACATACTAACATAAGAGCCAGCTATCAGAACTACAAATTGGGGGATTGAAGTTCTAATTTAATGTGGGCCACAAACAAGCTACATGACTTCAATCACTCAGCCTCAGGAAATGGAGATATCTCACCTATCTTAAGTTTTTGGGGGTGGGGAAGGAGGAGGCATTTGGAGTTAAGTGACTTGCCCAAAGTCACACAGCCAAAAAGTGTCTAAGGCCAGATTTGGAGGGCCTGGTGAGGGTTGTTCCCCTATAAAAAGATCATCTGTTTTCCTTCATAGCATGAAGTTTCTGAAATTCATTTGCCACATAGTAGGCACTTCATAAATACTTACTGGTTGGTTGATTGTTTGAATCATTTATCTAGAGACGGGGAGTAGATAAGATGATCCCTTGACATGTATGAAGCTATTCCCCAGCAATTTTGAGACTGAAGTTTAACATTTAAAATCTACTTTATGGGCAAAGAAATTAGTAATGAAGAAGAATCCATCTATCCCATCCTATTCTTTCCACCAAGGTCTATGATTTAATAAATGTTTTGTATCTTTTGAGAGCAGCAGGTCTTTTCTGAGTGGAAGAAACAGCAGGAATCTATGATCAATCTATTTGTAGATAGCATTTCAGGCTATCGTCAATGAACATCTCTATTCTTGAGCTAAAGAAACTACTATAAAATGTTGACCATTCCATGAACTACAGAATTTCTGAGTTGGGAGAGGGTTCAGTAGCCATCTAATCCATACAATGGACCTAAAAAAAAATCACTGCTATACTTGACAAGAGGTCATTCAGATTTTGTTTGAGGACCTCCACTGAGAGTCTATACTGCCTCCTAATGCAGTCCATAACACTTTCCAGTAGCTTTCATTGGTTTTAAAAACTCTGCTTCCAATATATAATTTATATCAGAGGAGAGGGAAGATGTGGAGAGGAGAGGAGAGGGACTGAAAAAATTTTTAAATAAATGTGAAAATTTGTCTTTACATGAAATTGGAAAAAATATATTTTTAAAAAAGTTTTTGCTTCCAACCAATTTTTATTTGTTCTTCTGTAAATTACATCCATCACTCCTAGTTTCATTCTTCAAAACCCAGCAGAACAAAACTGATTCCTTCCTCACCTGACAGTCCTTCAAATACTTTGTCACCTGCTGTGTATGTCCCTCTCCACATCATGAATTTATTCATTCTTTTAAGAAGCGTTTATTAAGCATTGGAAGTAATGTCTGGACTGAAATATTGACCACTCAATGCAGCAGTGCACCAGGCTGGGAGTTTGGGCACAAAAGGTTAAGTCTCCTATGTCTCAGTTTCCAGGATAGCAACCTTGTCATCTGGAGAGAAATCTGAGAAAAGACGTAAAGTTGTCACTTCTCCATTTCTGAAAGTCTTTCACCTAATCCTCACATGGCATGAACTTGGAGAATTTCAGTCTGATCTCCTTCCTCTGGACCCTCTCCAGCTAGCTACTCTTGCCCTTCATCGAACAGGGCCCCTAGAACTGAATGCAAGGTTCTCATGGTCTAGCCCAGGCAGAGCATTCCAAAGCCATTGCCTTCTTAAACGCAGAGGATGAATTACCCTTAATAAAATCAAAGTTGGAACCTTTCTTGACTCACATGCTACTCTTGATCAATAAACATGTGAGCCACAGAACCTCCAGGTTTCAAATATATAATAACAATGACATTTAAATTACACTTTAAGGTTTGCACAGCACTTTAAATTTTATCTCTTTTAATCTTTATAATGATTCTGTAATTCAAGCAATTGACTAACCAATAAGCATTTATTAAGTGCCTACTACATGCCAAGTAATTTCTTTTTTTTTTCTTTTTTTGCCAAGTACATTTATAAAACACCACAGTACCAAGTTATTATAATTAGGAAGGTAACTAGACTGGGAATCAGGATACTTGTGTTCTAGCTCTGATTCTATTCCCAATTCACTGGGCAATCTTCAGGAAATCATATCCACTCTCTAGATCTGTTTTGTTTTGTTTTTTTACAAAAGAGTAAGAATTAGGTTAGATCATCACAGAGTCACAGAATTTCAGCATATTGTAGCCAATATCTGTCCCATCCATATCTAAAAAAAGATCCCATGCTGTAATGAATTAAACAAGTGGTCATCCAACTTTTACTTGAGGATCACCTATGAAGAGTCCTTTATGTCCCAAGATTGCCCAGAATGATTTGAAGGTTGGAAAGATTTTTCTTGATACTAAGCACAAATTTTGTAGCTCCTATATTTTCCTCTTTGTTCTTCATCTGGGAGCAAGTAAAACAAACAGTTGAAGAAAAACTCTTTTGTCCTCCTGATCTTCTCACTCCCGACTTTTTCATATGGATGACTTCTAAGTTTATCTCCCAGTTTCAGAATTCTGTGACTCCATAATTCTCTGAGTGATGTGGATCATGAAATGATCAGTTTTACACAGTAGATAAATAAGGAGAAAGTAGGAAGAAAAATAAAGAAGCGAGGCAATCTCTCAAGAAAGCAATTCAATCTTTCCTATGCCAGGCCCATAACTGTTGTTTATTGCCACATTCCCTTCTTCCCCACAAACACATTCAATGCTCCTATGCAGTGACTAAAGGCTTATTTAAAGTGCAAGGATCAAAAAGAGATTTCTCCAATTATGTTTGTGTTTTTGAAAGTGGGAAAGAATTTCACACCTTTTTTAAGAGCTGGGGCTGCAGAGAAAGAATGTGTTGTGGAGTGGGGGGTAAAGGTGGGAAGGGGGCCAGATGAAGGGCCTGGAACTTTTTGGCAGGAGTTTGGGACTGGAGGCTACAGGCAGGTGCCAGGTGGGGGAGGAGGGAAGATCTGGGGCTTCATACCATCTCCCCTTACCATAATCAAGCAGTGATAGTGGGAACAATGAAGAGGCATCCAGATGTTTGTCTTTTCATATTCCCCCCTGACATTTATATAATATTTTACTATATAGAGACTCACAGAATCTCAGAATTGAAAGAAACCATAGAAGACATCTGGTTCAAATGATATATGACCTAATATGGATACAGCCATTTAAACTTTGCAACCATGTGAGTATGGCAGGAAACTGACCCTTAGACTCACAGTCCCATGGCCAGTGAGTGTCCAAAGCACAATTCCCACTGAGGACTTCCTTAGTACAAGTTCATCACATTTTCTACTGTGCCTAGAAGCCCTTCTATGATATCCCCATATAGTGACCACTGGACCTCCCCGGGTGAGTAACTCACTATCTTCTAAGAAAGTTTATTTAACTTTTGAAATATTTTAATTCTTTGGAAGTTTTTTTCCCTATATCTTCAGGTGAAATGTACCTCTCTAGTACCCAATATTTCTGAATTCTTCTGGGACCAAGGAGAGAATATCCAATTCTTCTTTATTGAAATGCTTTAAATTTCCTTTTAATGTAATTCATTTATTTGTTACATTTTAAGTTTCAAATGCTCTCCCTCCCTTCCCACCCTAGAAAGAGCCACCATTTGACATCACTTTATAAATATATATAAAATTATACTAGGCATACTTCGATTTATCAGTTCTTTCTCTGGAGGTGGATAACATCTTTCTTCATAGGTTGCTTGCAGTTGATTTAAGCATTTATAATACTCTGAATAACTTGATGGCACGTGTTCATTCTTTGAATGTTATTGTTATTACACAACATTCTCTTGATTCTGCTAATTTCACTTTTCATTATTTCATGTAATTTTTTGTAAAATCAATCAGTTTATCATTTTTTTCACACAGTAGTATTCCATCACAATCATTTACCACATGTTTAACCATTCCCCAATTGAGGGGCATCCCCTCAATTTCTATTTTTTGCCATCAGGAAATGTTTCAGATTTCTGAGGATAATTATCATGTCCCCTTATGCCCTTCCAAGTCATCTCTCCTCTAGCCAGCATTTGTTCCTTCAATTGTTCCTCATATGGAATGGTTTCAAAATTTCTCAAAATTCCCTCCTTTAGATATGTACTATCGAATGTCCCTTCTAAAATTTGGAGCCCAGAATTGCACTGACATTTTACAAACTATGGTGCCCATTGGCAAGTCATTTAGCTTCCCGTGGCCAATCTCCTCATCTTGAAATGAGGAGATTTATTCCTTTAGTATATACCACACATAGATTGTGCATTGTTGAGAGCATCAATGAGAAAATGTTTTGAAAAATGAATATTATATATTTCTTAACATGTTTAACATGGATTACTTGCCATCTTGGGGGGGGATTCAGAACACAAAGTTTTACAGGGGTTGATATTGAAAAATAATCCATGCATAGGTTTTGGAAATAAAAAGCTTTAATAAAAAAATAACTAAAAAGAAAAATGAATGTTAACTCTTATTACCTTTATTCTGTATATTATGTTCCTGTAAATGTAGTTCCTTTATATTCTTTTTTTGTTTTTTATTCTAGTTTCTTCTACTCTCCCGCTCTTTGTGTGGGGGTGTATGTGTATTTATACATATATATATTTACATACTTACACCAAACCAGGTATCATATAACATAGAAAAACAGACTTGTAAATTTATAAGAGACAAGATACTTGAAAGATAATGTTGAATGTTGGAGGGGATGTGGGAAAACTAGGATACTAATGCGTTATTGGTGGAGTTGCAAAATGATATAACTATTCTGGAGAGCAAATTGGAACTGTGCCCAAAGGGCTATAAAATTATGTATACCCTTTGATGCAACAGTGTCTTTACTGGGCCTGTATCCCAAAGAGATCTTAAAAGAGGGAAAGGGACCCTCATGTGCAAAAATGTTTGTGGAAACCCTTTTTGTAATGGCAAGAAACTGCAAACTGAGTGGATGCTCATCAATTGGGGAATAGCTGAATAAGTTATGGTATATGAATGCTATAGAATACTATTTTTATTAAAAAAAAAAAATAATGAATAGGCTGATTTTAGAAAGGCCTGGGAAGATTTACATGAAATGATGCTGAGTGAAACAAGCCAAAGCAGAAAGACAGCAACAATAAGACCGTTCAATAAGGCTGAGGGGCTCTATCCATCCCTCCACCTGGCTGCCACAGTACAAAAACCAGCATGGAAGGAGTCAGGAGCCCTGACCTCCAGCCTGATGTTCTGATCAGCTGCTAAATCAAGATTATGTCCTTGCTGAAATTCCGTGCTGTGGCTAATTGAACTTCCTGTTTGTTAACTATTTGTGAGGATCTTGCCTTGTTCCAATTCTGAATCTCAACCACCGGATCAGCTTGGATCAGTGCTGGCCCACAGCAGCATGTAAAGGACTTTGGCGGCTTCAAATATAAATGATAATTATCATCCAAATGGGGAGAAGAATATGAGCAAACTCTCTGGAACTCAGGCACAGTGGAACTCTGGGTATTTTTGCCTGCCTGGGTAAATGGAATGAGCACTGGATTTGGAATCAAGAGACCTGGGGGGAAAAGCCAAATTTTGCACTTATCATCTAGGTAACTTTGGGCTTTTAACTTCCTTGGTATTTAGTATTCTTAATTGTAAAATGATTTAAAAATATATGGCCTTAGGATCTGTAATCATTAAAGAAAATAACAGAATTCTATGGTAAGTTTTTCTCCCTTTCGAATTGTAGCTCAGAATGAAACTGCTCAGTTTATATTTCATGGTATTTCCTTTCTCTCTTCTCACCCTAGAGAATGAGAAGGCTTCGCTGACAAGTCCAGGGCTTCCCCCACACACCTCCCTCATCCCACACCTGGCTAGGGCCAGGCCAGAGGAATCCGACTGCACACTGATCCAATTGCTTTTGCCCCTGTGGGGACACACAAATTCTCTCCCAGTAGTTCTTAGAGCTCCTTTAGCCTCTCTTTCCCAAACAAAGCAAACCAGGACCCTTCATTTTTTTCTGCAGCTTATCTGGTCCAGGCTCCAAGATGTCTGACAATTATGTGGACTGTTTCCTACTTTTAGAAATTTTTGTTTACATCTCATTCGTTTTTCCGCCATGACCCGCCTTCATCTCCTCGCCCTAATAATAGCAGATAGGAATCTGATGGAAGCCTCAGGAAGCTGACTTTGGACCGGTCACAGGGTGACAGAAGCCTCCTGCTTTGGGCTGGACGCCTGGGTTAAGCTTTCTCAGCCTGCTCTGGCTCTGGTGGACTCTGCAGCTAAATTTGTGAAAGTCTATGATCTGATATCTTCATATATTTTGGTACTTTTCAAAGAAATACCTATCAATAACCAAAATCACAGAATCTCAAAACTAACAGATATAAGAGAGTTATCTAATCCATCTCCTATCTCAATCCTAAAACTCTCCCAGTAGAAAAGTTAGGAATCTAGAATGAGAAGACTGTTCTGAATCTCAATTTTACTACTTATTCTCTGAATAAACTTGAAAAAAGTTAGTTCATTTTTTAGGTCTCCATTTCCTCACATTTTGAAATTGGAGATTGGAGTCAATGACCTTCAGCATCTTTTAAGCTCTAAATGAGAATGTGAGTTCTAGGTTCCTCGGGCCAACTCCCAGACACAGCATTCTACACTTTTGCACAAGCAGGCTCCCATATTTGGAATTCACTCCCTTTTCGTCTCCACTTCTTGAAACTCCTGGATCCCATCAAGGTTTAAGCTAAGGGCCATCTTATATAACAGCCCTTTATGGATGTTCTCATTCTTATTAAATAGGGACAAGTAGGGTGAAGCATGGCTGGAGCCCTTCCTAAAATCATAATGGGGTGAAAGTCCCCAGTTTGGAGTCTGGAATCTCAATACAGAGGTTTTTCCATGGTGAGAAAAGAGAAAGCAACAAAAAAGATGAGGCTTTGAAACAGAAACTGAACAGTTGAGCTACAATTAGAAAGGTAGAAAAAAATACCTTAAAATTCTATTATTTTCTTTGATGATTATAAATCTTAAGGCCATATATTTTAAAAATCATTTTACAGTTAAGAATACTAAAGGCCAAGGAAAGGCCAAAGATGATAAGTGCAAAATTTGGCTTTTTCCTCAGGTCTCGACTCCAAATCCAGTGCTCTTTCCATTAGATCACTAATGTGACATAATGATCTCTTCTTCTTCTGAATACCTGGTCCACAAAACTGAATGCTTCATTAGAGAGTAAATTAGATTCTTCTTGATCATTTTTTTAATTGAAGCTTCTTATTTTCAAAACATATTCATGGATAATTTTTCAACATTGATCTTTGAAAAATCTTGTGTTCCAAATTTTTTCCTCCTTCCTCCCACTCCCTTTCCTAGATGACAAGTAATCCAATATATGTTAAACATGTTAAAATATACGTCATATCCAATATATGTATACATATTTATACAATTATCTTGCTGCACAAGAAAAATCAGATCAGAAAAGAAAAAAAATGTTGCTCAATCATTTTTATGTGTGTAGAAGCCACCATGTAAGCTCGTTGGTGACTTATGTTTCTTGTAGTACGTCTTCAGTTGGCTGAGCCATTTGTAGAGGTCATCCATCAGTACATATAGATGCATATAGATGGTGATGAACAGAATTAAACAGGAGGAGGAGAGCAGGTTGTATCTCCTTTGGGAAATCATAGAGTTCTTTTAATGACCCGGGGGAAAAGGCCCATCATTTCCCACCAATAATTTTCCAGTGGTACCCTTCTACCTAGCTTATAGAATTGACTTCTTAGTCATCAGGATGCCTTATCAAGTTCTAGGCTGTTTTGTTATACCCAGTGTCACAAAGTCATTTGGCCTCTAGGAGTTATTTTCCTAACAAATTCTTCCCTACTTCAGGTCCAGACTTTCTCTCTCCATCACCACTTTGGAGATTCCAGTGGTCTCTGATGATTCTCTCTCTGTTCTGCACCTATATCCCAGCCTGTGCTTTGTTGGATTTTCTGAAAGCAAATTCAACAACAGGTTGTTAAAAATGTGATTTAGAGCCCACTGGGACCTCAGAATTTATCTCCTTTTAGGCAAATGAGACTAAGTGATTTGTTAAAAGTCACACAGGAGATAAAGATTTGAAAATAAATGTAGCAGAAGGGACCATCAAACTCAGATCTTCCAACTAGATTAGTTGGACTCCCTCCTTCCATCGTATAACTTAACAGCCAAACTTGGCTCTTCCACTGATTCCCCTATCCTGACATGTGCTCCACTGCCCAGGACCCCTCTCCCAGCCTCTTCCTAGCCGGGGTCCCCAGCTGCTGAATTTCTTTTCCTGTTCAAAAACTGTACTGCGTCAGACCTCCCACCAAGTTCTAGTTCCCAGGAGCCTGTGGGTCCCAGTTCATTGGCAGAAACTGGATAATGGACACAGCCTGGGGCCCATGAACACTTCACACCTTTCCCTGACTCAGATGCCTAATCACCCACTCCATGCGTTCAGAGATGACTTCATCCTTCTGATGACCTCTCTCCAGCTTTCACCCCACATTTCCACCCAGAGAAGCAAGTTATTAAAAACTCAGGTTCTTAATCCACAGGGGGGTGGGGTAGGAGGGAGTGTATTTGTTCATATTGTAATAAATAAGAGTTTTCCCTACCAAAAAGGGCAGGAACGAGGTACCACAACCCAAAGGCGGGAGCTTTTCCTAGAAAATGACAAATTTCTCTCTTTTGCTGATAAAATAGAAAAGCATTCTGCTCATTTCTCCTTACACACACCCACACACCCACACGCACACACACACACACACACACACACACACACACACAATGGCATTTGTACCAGTGCGGGGACAAATATCTAAGGTAAAGAAGTCAGACTGAATTTTCAAGTTTCTGAAAACAAATATAAACATCTTCCTGTCATGGAAAAAGGGCTGACTTTGGAGACTAATCACTAAATGTTATCTCAGCTTTGCTGCTTCTTTCTTAAAATCTTAATTAAACCATTTGTTCTCTCTCAATTTCTTCATGTGTAAGATGAAGAAGAGATGATTTCTGAGACCCTCTCAAGTTACAAATCTATATTTATATTACTCTATAATTCATTTATTAATTCTATTAATAATTATAGTATTGTATTAGTATATTAATTGTAAGCACATTCATTGCTATTGATGATTATAATTATATACATGTGTAATGCATTAATATGAAATTTATATGTATGTTTGTATATAGAGACATAAATTCTCTTTTAATGTATCATATATTAATTTGTAATATTTCTAATAAAAAAGTATTTTATATGTAGCAATATACATCTATACATGTAAATGCATATATTAAATAATTCTCATGTGTATAATTGTGTTTGCATACAAGCACATGTATATGTACATATATAACATGTATTAATGGTGGGTGGGCAAGTGCATATAAAGAGCACCAGATCTGGACTCAAGGAACTGGACATCTTCCAATCCTATCTCTTCGTCTTCCTACCTGGTCACCTGGGACAGATTGCATAACATGCCTTGGCCATTTCCTTTCCATGCAAAATGGTGGACCAGGTAACCTCTGAATTGCTTTCTAACTCAAATCTTTGACCTTGTGAACTCAAGGCATTTCAGACCTAAATCCCAAACTCTTCCTGTGCTTCCACTCTTTTTCCCTTCAGGGAAAAGGTTGAATTTGAAGCCAGAGACCTGTGAGAAAATCCTGGCTCTGTCACTTTTTATGAATGCTTTTGAGGCAGATCATTTACTTCTTGGGGCCTCATCTGTCCACGAAGGGATAAAACTAGATGGTTTACTAGATGGTTTACAGCACTCCTTTTAAGCTTTCAACCTATATTTGCTACCTAATCTTTTTTTGCAAAAAAAAGAAGTTCTCAATGATAAGATTTCACAGGGTCTGTGAATTTGGATGGAAGAAAAAAAAATGATATCTTTATTTCAACAAAATCGGTTTCCTTTGTCATTTTATATGGCATTTAAAAACATTCTAAGAAGGAATCCATATTGGTTTTGTTTGATTACCAAAGGGGTCTTTGACTCCAATATGGCCTAAGTAGACACAATTTGAATGCCATAGCTCCACCTGCTGGAAATGTCCATCTAAAATCCCCCACCCCCACCAAAATTCCTTAAAGTCATTTAGACCAAAGAAAAATTTGAAAATCCAGCATCCCCAAGACTCCCAAATCTCTTCCTGCTGAAAAGTCAGTTGTCTTTGTTCCTTTAGCACAGAAAATGCATTCTTGACTCTCATGTTAAATCAGGCTCGTCTTTAATTTGTGAAATACTTCATAAACAGAACTATCTTGTTGAGAGATCTAAGTCAGACATCTGGTTCTAGTCCCTACCAATACTTTCATGGAGAAGATCCATGAGCTCTCCATTTCATTCCATTTTAAATTAATTTGCAAGCTTTGGAGAGTCCTCACATCATTCTTGGCCAAGGTTTCCATCACAATAAGAATTTCTTTTAAAAATTTTTATGCTAGAATGGAATTGAGAGTTAAAAGGGGTAGGGGTTGTCTGCAGCTCCTCCCCTTTCAGTCAGAGACTTCTGTCCTGGTCTAATGTTCTACAATCCCACAGTCCCACATAAGGTAGCAATAAACAAAACAAGGGACCTCTGACCATTTCTTTAGTGTTGACTGGACAGTCTGGAAAAGCAAAGGATTCGCGTTTTCCACCTTCCCACCACTTCTCTGGGCACAGTGGAGCTGTAATACACATCAAATTGAGCAAAATTCACAAAGGACCTTTACCTTACATTTTAAATCATCACATTATACTGTAATTTCATATGTATGTGAATACAAATTTATGTATATATGTGAAATGAAAAAAAAAAAAAAACTGATAATAATGCTGCCCATATGGTGAAAGGACAGCAGAACCTGGGTCTTCTCATCTATAATTTCTCCTTTCAAAAATGAAACAATCCCACACACTTGTAACTGAGAGACAAGTGACAGAGTAGATATAATTCTAGTTTTGAAGTCAGGATAGGATTAAGTTCAAATCTTGTCTTGAATATTTGCCAGCTATATGAATCATCAATTCTCTTTTAGCTTCAGTTTACTTTAAAATGGAAATAATAATAGCATTTACTTCATAGGGTTATTGTGAAAAGTAAATGATATATATATATATATGAACTTTTGCAAAACTTAAGCCTTAAAGTGCTATAAAATACTAATCATTATCATCTTCATTATAATGATCATGGTTGGTCCCAAAAAAGAGTCAAGAAAATGTCCCTCTCTTCCTTCATTACAATAGTAGAGGTGTAGGGTTTGGAATCTTGCATACTTTATCAATTATGGTTGCTGTATAGGTTGTGAAGATTGTTTTGTTTTGTTTTAAATCATTATGACTAAAGATGGAATATTAGAATGGGATGCATGAGTTTTATTTTCTTGCTTTCTCAATGTGTGGAGGAGGGGGGAGAAAAGGAAGAGAAATTTCAGAACTGAAAATAAAATTGAATTGTTTAAATAAAGCCTATGTAACACAGAAAGAGTGAATGTGATATAATAAAGGCATCCATAAAATTAACAATAAATGAAATTAAATGATTTCATGAGAAATTCAAAAACAAAATATGATTTCAGCCAGTGTGGGAACAGGAACTCATTCTATTGAATGAGTAGTTAGGTCTTAGGGGGTTTGAACCCAAGTTTTCCTGACTCCAGGTACAATATGCTGCCTTGTCATACCACACTGCCTTTCTGAAATATCTCACACCTATGGGAGTCTGAGTCTCAAACTATATTCTATCAGGCTACCTAGTCATGTGGGATGGGGAGGTACAAGAAGGTTTGTTCTGGTCCCAGGATAAAAATGTCACCAATCCTTATCTTTGACCAACTATTTCAGAGCTTTCTGGAAATCTGGCATTCTTGTGAAATGTTTAGTATTTCTTAGTTCTCATTGACTTAGAGACATCTCCAGGACAGTATATGATCTTACCTGGAACATAAAGTAGAGAAATTATTTGTGACTTTAACAAAATAATAATAATAGATATAGATCTAAGGAGAACTATAAGAAGTGACACAAAAATTTATTAGAGAAACTTGATTACTTGGTTTAAGTGGAAGTATAGGTGGGAAACATTTCTTTCCTTCCAGATCTGCTTCAGCTCTCTTCTGAAATTATCTCATTTTCCTAAGAGTGTATTCTTTTATTTCTCCACAAATTGGCAATAACACACAATTGTTTTTGTATTGTCCTTAAGTCCCATGTGAAAAGAAACTTTTTCTTATCTTCTGATCAATATCAATAATTTATATTTCTACAATGCTTTAAAATCTGTAAAGCTGTTTGTATACATTACCGTATACAGAAATAGCCCTTTAAGGTAGGGATTAAATCCATATTTTGCAGATGAGGAAACTGAGAGAGTTTAGGTGATTTATCCATGGTTCGACAGCTAGTAAACATCAGAAATGATATTTGAACTCAGTTTTTCCTGGCTTTTTGAGAGACATTGTGGTATAGTGTAAGTGGAGCTTGCCTCAAAGTCAAGAAGACTTGAACCCAGCTTCAAGAGCCACTTCTAACCCATATAGACAAGTCATTTTACTTCTTGGTGGTCTAGACATCTCCAGAGGAGGTATCAATCTGCATTGGTGAATCAACTTTCCTCATCTGGAAAGTTCCCTGTATTAATCAAATTACAGGTCCAGGCCCTATTTCCTATTTTCCATAATCCAAAATGTAGCAAATCTAAGCTTAATACATGTTGACTCTTAGAAAACCTGGATATGTGTCCTTAATGCCTTTCTGTAACTGACACCTTGAAACATAAATCCACCTTTCTTCTGGTAATTCCAGTTTGACACAATGAATATTTCCTAAGTGTCTAATATGTGATAAGGGCTGCACTATGTGCTAGGGACAAAAAAAGTAAACAATCCCTTCCCATATATAAAGAAAGTATAAGGCTCTCCAATTTATGAAGAGAAAAAAAAAAAAAACTAATAGCTGACAAGTGAAAAAAGGAAAAAAGACTTCAAAGACATAAAAATATCTGAACTAATCCTTGAAAGAAGGCAAATATGAGAAAAAGAATAATTGAGAAAGAAATTTATTCAAAGCAAGGGCTATTTGCCTGGGCAAACACTCAGAAATGATAGACAAAGTGTCAAACTACCCATGCTGGAGCCAGAAAGAGCTGATTGTTAAATTTTTTTAAGTGAATATGAACACCTCAGAAAACAGAAAATCTTAGAAATCAGGTCTTGCTTTATTGTTTGTTTTTATCTAGACAAAAAAATGATGGTGAAAGTATTAGTAATAAAGTAGAAGAAATTTATGTGTTGTGAATGAAAAAGATTTCAGAGAGCCACTTGTTAGAAACATTTACCTTCATACCCCTGAAACTACTTGCCTCTCCTCTATAAGCCTTCCTCCCAAGAGCTTAAGACAAAACTCCCCACTGATTCAGGAATCCAAAATGTAGCTGATCATTTTCCAGATTTCTGTACTTAATTTTTATATTATTATGGCTACCATTGGTTCTCTCATTTGTTAAAGCAACTCTGCTGTAATCTTCAGGCTTCAGGCTTAGGAGGATTCTGAATATCAGAGAAGTAAAGCCCCTTACCCAAGGCTGGTCACACAGAAACAGGAAATCCGTTTGGAGGATAATAATTTAATAGGTTCATAAAAGCTGAAGGTTCTGAGGGCTTTGATCCTAGCATTGCCAAGAATACTTCTGACTATGGAATTTGATGACCTAAAATCAAAAAAGTTGAAAGTGATTCAATTCAACAAACATTCATTAGCACCTATTATGCATCCAATTCTGTGCTAAGTGTTAGGAAAACAAAGCAAAAATACTCTCTTCCTTCTAGGAGTTTACATTGTCCAAAATCGAAAATGAAACAAGTCTGCTGAGGTGATATAGCAATGATCCAAGTGAATGCATACATAAACACATATGTGTTTATGTATGCATATGTATACAAAAATATCCATTATATATGTTTATATTTATGTTTCCATTATGTATATGTCTATATGTAGATAGATAAGTTAGATCAGGAGACAGACAGGCAGATAGATAAATACACATATATAGATATATGTCTATAGATAGATAAATAGATAGATAAGTAGACAGATAGATAGACAGACAGAATAGATAGACAGACAGATAGACAGATAGATAAATGAATAGACAGATAGAGAGAGAGAGATGAGAGAGAGAGATAGAGAGAGAGAGAAGGAGAGAGAGAGAGAGAGAAAAGGAGAGAGAGAGAGAGAGAGAGAGAGAGAGAGAAGGAGAGAGAGAGAGAGAGAGAGAGAGAGAGAGAGAGAAGGAGAGAGAGAGAGAGAGAAAAAGGAGAGAGAGAGAGAGAGAGAGAGAGAGAGAGAGAGAGAGAGAAGGAGAGAGAGAGAGAGAAGGAGAGAGAGAGAGAGAGCGAAGGAGAGAGAGAGAGAGAGAGAGAGAGAGAGAGAGAGAAGAGAGAGAGAGAGAGAGAGAGAGAGAGAGAGAGAGAGAGAGAGAGAAGGAGAGAGAGAGAGAGAGAGAGAGAGAGAGAGAGAGAGAGAGAGAAGGAGAGAGAGAGAGAGAGAGAGAGAGAGAGAGAGAGAGAGAGAGAGAGAGAGAGAGTAATTTCAAGAGAGAAGAGAGCTAATAATGGCTCAGGAATGGCTTCTTCTAGGAGATGGCCCATGCCTGGGCTATTTGGGGTAAAGCAAGCAGTTCATAGGCAGAGGTGATCCAGGAAATTGAGATTCAAAGCAGTTTTCTCATTCTAGATTCCTAACTTTTCCACTTGTGGGAGAGTTTTAGGACTGAGATAGGAGATGGATTAGATGACTCTCTTATACCTTCTAGTTTTGAGATTCTGTGATTCTGGTTATTTATAGGTATTTCTTTGAAAAGTACCAAAATGTATGAAGATGTGGAAATTTACATGTGAGAAGATGCCGGGATGTGATATGGAAAGTCATGGAGGAAGAACAACTAACAGGGAACCATCTAGCAAAGTGTTAATTGGTCCCAACAGAACAGACTAAGAACTTGTGGGTTGCGAACTTGATTCCCTGCTCTTTGGCTTACTTGCTTCCTGACCCTGAGCTGGTTATTTCATGTCTGCTTCTCAGCGTCCTCGTTAGCAAAGCAAAGATAGCAACCCTGACCTCCCATTCCCAGGGTAATTTGAGGAGAAGCTTGGAAAGATGCCCAGAGCCCTTAACAGATATTAAATGCTATGTAAACAAATGCAGAAAACAAGACTCTGGCAAAAACATTTCCCTTCCCACAATTTGTGTTGCTAATGCGAACCCCACCACCGGCCAGTGCTACCCAACAGGTCAAGGGAGGCAAAGCAAGAAGCAAACTTAGTTATCCCAAGTCCATCTCGCCATCATGGGGCGGGCCCCCATGAAGACCCTCCAGCTGGGTTCTCTCCCTGAAGAAACCAGCAGATCAGCAATCTTATCATTTGCCTGTTCCTGCCTCATTTCCATATCTGTTCCCTCTCAGCCTCACACATGCTTTTAAGATTCCTACACTCCCCTTTAAACTCCTCTTGGTTTGTTGCTTTAGAGACTAGGGCCTGCTTCTGGTGATTTTGCTATTACCAGTAGTGTTGACCTGATTTATGAGCCGCTCTGTTTTTGCTAGGGTTATAAAAGCTTTGAGGGGATACAAAGAAATGGGACGGGGTTCTGGACACTATAAGTCTGCTCAAGGAGGGATTATTTGCAAATCCTGAAATTATTTCTTTAGGCCTAAAAGCATTCAAAGCTAAGCAAGAGGAGATGGGCTGATGAGTGTTGCAAGTGGCCATTCTCTGGGCAAAGAATTATCCGTTGACATCCTAGGATGCACGTGTTCAACCAATGTGATGGGGCCCTGGAAACCACATCATACAAGGAAATGAGGGTGTTGAGCCTCGAGAAGAGAAGATTTAAGTGCAATATGATAGCTGTCTACCATATGGGGAAAGGAATAAACATTCCACCTGTCTCAGAAGGCAGAATGAGGACCAAGAGATAAAAACTTTGGGGAGACAGTTATCAGATCAATATTATGAAGAGTTTTCTAAGAGCAGCATTGCATAGTATACAGCACAGTGAAGCTGGACACAGGAAGATCTGGGTTCCAATTGAATCTGGGAATTCATTTGTTGGGTAACTAGGGTGATTTAGCCCTAGTTACTAAGTGATTTATCCCTATTTATCCACAGAAACTAAGTGATTTATCTTAGTTTCTCTAACTTTTCATTTCATCAACTGAAAAAGGCAGATCATAATCCCTGTAGACACTACAGGGACCTGAGACATTGCTTGGGGTGTCTCGAGAACATCTTACCTTTCAGTGTCCCAGGTAGTTATCTAATGCTATAAGTCACAGAAGCCGTGTTGCTGATAAGCACTGGGTAAAAAAAGTCTTCACATCCCTCTAACTCACTGACAGGTCTGAGACCTGTTGGCAACCTTCAAGCTAATTTAGCCCATTCAGACAAAATGGTTTTTACCAGGTTGTGGCCATTGTGCATGCTATAGCATCTTGGACCCACGAGTGAGAGTTGGGGGAAGGTGGACAACAGAAGTAAGTGAGCAGCTCTGAAAAGGGCCACACCTGAGGTGCTGGTCCTCCTGAGCACACTGATGAGCCTCCAATCATCAGGCATTTAAGGAGAGAAAGAAATAGCCACTTATTGGGAACACTTTGAAAAAAGATTTCTACATTGGAAAGGAAGTAAGATTATATGACCTTGAAGGTTGTTTTCAATGCTAAAGTTTCTGTCAATATCATCCATTAGTAGAGCTGATCACTTCCACTCAGTTAGCCAGTCAAAAAAGCAGAGAACTGAGAAATGGGCATTGTCAGGAATCTCCCCAGAGAAGCCCAGGATTTAGATGGCGTCCCTCTATGTGTCAGAGATTCATCTTGGTAAATTCTCCTTGTGCCTCAGTTTCATTATCTGTAAAATGAGTAAGTCATATTACATGACGCAGTTCTAAATCCCTGTGACCTTCTGCCATAAAGGTCCTTCCTCTCGCAGGGCAGGTGCTGAAGTTATAGGTGATAATGCTGCCTTAGACTTGCCAAGTCACGACTCAAGTTCCGACTGAGCTAAGAATCATTACACTAGAGATACCTAAGAGTGATTTCTCAATTATGAAATTAATGAGGTGAGCAGTAAGTGAATGGCCTCCATCCCAGAACCCTACAAATTACTTGCTTCCATGCATGTTGAGTCTGCTAATTACCTATGACCTCCGAGAATCAGGTGTTTGTGCTTTCCTAACTAGCCTTACCAAAGTGTCCTTTGGGTAGCAGATTTCAGCCCCAGAGCTCCATCACACATTCTCTGTTCCCTCCTTGTTGACCAGGTAGACCCCTAAAATACCAGGGAGTCTCAGATTGTGTGGCCCTCTCCAAAGCACTCTAGCAGTCCTCTCTCACAAGAGCCATTCATGAATGCTGCATGTTCATTTACATTTGAAAACTACATCATGGATCATTGCGGGGACTCCCTACGTGGGAGATGAATGTCTTGAAATGCAATAAAAAATGTATTATTGCCAGAAAGACAATGACCAACAATCCACTACCTTTTTCTCCTCGGCTTTCAGAAGGGAACAATTTGACCTTTAGACTCATGTGCATTTTCAAATCATTCCATTCTCTTCATGGAAAGTTCCCCTTGAGTGCAATAGACTGATCAGACAAAGCTTCAGAGGGACTCGGTCATAAATCATATTTCTGCCTAACTCAGAACACAGACATTTGCTAATACTTGATGAATTATTTAGTGATACCAATGTTTCCCTCTTCCAGTTTCTGAGTTTGTTCTAGTAACTAAGGGAGACTAAAAGCACGTGATACATTAGTAAAGGGGAAATTCCTTATTGTCAAATATGTTTTTAAATTGAAGGATGACAATCATCCCAAAATCAAAGAGATATGAGGTTTGGAGGTTTATGCATATTTATTTGCACCAAATTCCAAAGTCGGAAGAACTGTAAGAGCTCAAATATGACCAATTTCCAACTAAATGCAAGAATCCTCTCTGCAGCAACACTGACAAATAATCAAGTCTCTCCTTGAATACATTTATTGGTGGGAAGTTTATCACCTTGTTTCATAAATAACTTTGATTATTAATAGCTCTTCCTTTACCCGGAGCCAAAGTCTGCCTTTATATAGATTCATATCATAGACCCTCTAAACCCACAAAATATTTATATGTAAAGGTGCTTTGTTAAGGTGGAAGATAATTGCAGAAATCAAACCTACTGAAGACCATGTTTATAAGAAAAAGTTTATACAACTGAAGTTGATTCTCCCTGACTGATTGGGGAGTCAATTATAAACTGGAATATGCAGTAGTGACTTTGGCCAACTGGACTTGCAGTTGGGAGATTTAGATTTACGCCTGGCTGCTCCAGTATTTGCTGTGTGACTTCGAGCAATTTATTTGTTCTTTCTAGGATTTCAACATCTAAAAAAATTAATGTGTTAGACTGATTCATCTACAACATCCTTTTCAATTCTTTTAGTCCACAATTCGAAACCATCAGACTTCAAATGATTAACCCTAAAAGGTTAATACAATAAAGATTTTTTAAATGTGAAAAAATGAAGAAATGATTTATTAGAACAAGTGTGACTTTCCCTCCATATCTCTGACTTTGCCACATCCTTACTTTGATGTTGCTCTCCCTAATTTTGGTACCTCATGCCCTTGAGTCTGCTCTTCCTAAACTCCCCAAACCTTCCTTTTCATATTTTTCTCCCTGTATCTGCATGGCTACTACCACCAGCTCCACAAACAACAGCCATGTGCAACTTAGATTTGGGGAGAGTAGATTTCAATGACTGTTCCCAACCCTACAAGCTCAGCTCTCCTCAAAAGACCAAGGCTCTTAACATGGAGGCAGCTCAATGTGAAATAGAGAAGGACCTGAGCTAGAAGTCAGGAATAACTGGATTCAAATTCAGCTTTGATAATACTTATTATTTGATTATTGCTGATCAATTGATCTTTGTTATTATTTTATATTTATTCGTGATGTGATTCTGAACAAGTCATTGAACCCCATGAGTCTCATTTCCTTACCTGAAAATGATTTGGAGATGGAAAAAGCAAACCGTTCCAGTACCTTTGCCAAAAAATCAAAAACAAAAACAAAAACAAAAGGAGTGACAAAGATTAGGACATGATTGAAATGAAAGAACAACTTTCAGGATTCTGAATGAAGGCAAAGATGTTCTATCCAGTCAGGAAGAAATGTGAAACTTATAAAAGAGAGGTCAGTCTGAACCTATTTTAATACATTCATATCATTTAATTTGAGACTTACAAAACCCAAATAAGGAAAGTGAGGTTGGTATTATCCCCATTTTATAGATAAACTTTCAGAAATATTAAATTACTTAACCTTGGTCACACAATTAGGATGTACCAAAAGCAAAATTTGAACTCAGTTCTTCTCGAGCATGATTTTTGCATTGTCTTCACTATGCTGGCACTGCATACAACTAGTCTCTGTTCTATCTTCCATTCCTTCTTCCTTTCAGTTCACCCCATTTCCTTCATAATTTAATTTGAACTAGTTTTATGGACTGGATCATTCAGAGATTACCCAGGGATCCTTCTCGCCAGTTTTGCTTACTTTCTTACTAAGGAAGCTTGCAAAGTTCATTTCTCCTGCATAAAAATGGCCCTGGTTGGTTCCAACAGCTAACATTGTAATTCACTAGTACCACTATCCTGTTACTAGAAGGGAATGAAATGTGTACTCTCCCATCATCTGATGAACATCATTGTCCCCTGCTTCTCTTCCCATAAGGTCAAGTTCTCCCAGGGCATCTTGTGTTCTGCTTTTCCTGCTGCCTCTCTCCCATGAAGGACCAGAGTCTAGGACTAGAAGAACATTGCCTTTTCATGGCCCTGAGCCACAACAACTAAAGGGGATGTCGACTGCCCAGGGACACGTATTCAAAGTCATACAGTTTGAAGGCAAACAAGCAGCTGGGGACTAGGAAAGAAGTCATTTCCTACTGGTTAGAGAGAGAGAGAGTGAAGGACAAAAAAATAGGCTCATGGTGGAACTCAAGCATGGAAAGAAAGAACATGGTGAAGCAAGATGAGAAGGACACAGGGAAGTGGAAGAGGAGGCTCCTAGCACAAAGGAAAATTCCAAGGGTGAGATAGAAGTTGAAATATGGTGGCAAAGTTTGGAAAATCAGGAGCAGAGGTAGAGAGGAAAAGATAGTTTAACCTTATCCTGCTCAATTCCCTTGATCCAAATTCTCTACTCCTTCATAAAAGAAACAAAAACATTATTGGAAAATCAAATTTATTTTTCATAAGGTCCAGAAGATAATATGTGGTGACAAAAGGAAAATACAGAGGGAAAAAGGAAGGCAAGAGAAAACATTGGATTTGGATTAGATAATGCAGGTTTGAGTCTCAGCTATGAAACTCGTCATTGAACCCCCTGGACCTTGGTATCCTCATCTGAATTACCCCGCTTCTGCTTAAACCAGGGATTATTTTGTATTGAATTATTTGGCCACCAAAGACTCCTCCATTTCAGCATCTTAAGAAAGCCATGAAGGTAAGATATCTCAAATGGGAAATTAGAAAAAGAGAAGCAGACCTCAGAACCCCTAGAGGAAAACTAATAACCAGAACTGTCACTATGTCTATGGCCACAGGAAAATTCAGGCATTTGGTGAAAGAGTGTGACCGGTCCTTCTGACACCCCCCTGGGTTGTGGCTGCCTCTGTTATGATTTGGTGGGGTACTTAATTTTATGGTTTCCACATTCCCCCTCCAGCCAAAGCATGTGCATATGGCCCCAATAAAAACCTAATCATTTACAAATGTGTGGAGCCTTTCTTTGGCTGGGCCCCCTTTGGCTTTTCCCTCCCCCTCTGATACTAACTGAATGGGGATGCTCACCCCATCCCCCATAAGGTCAGCCATGGTCCTGAGTTTCCTGACCTCTTTGGCCCCACTTGGCTCCTTTCCACCAAGACCACAACCTCTGTGGGGTCCTGCAAATTAGGGGGAGGGGGCTGGAAGTGTCGTCCTCCCAAGTTGAGTTTAAAGGCTTACAGGGAGAGTAATGAGCCATAAGGGTCCATAGAAATGGACCGAGGTGGTAAGAAAATGGATATGTATGTGTGTTTGGAGTTGCGGGTGGGGGAGAAAAGGCAGGGACCCTCTAAGCTTTTCAGAAAGGAGACACAGGGAAAGTGGAGGGGGAATGGGATGCTAAGTCAAGAAGTTGTTGTTCAAACATCTAGAGCTGACAGCCACCCCCTTCCCATGGCCCATAGAGAAAAACCAGGGTTGGGGCATTGATCTCTTTATGATCTGCTAATGGGAGGACCCTCTGCTCTGGAAATCCGTCACCCCCTCCCTGCACCCGAAGTACACAAATTTATGTGGAGAGAATATAGGAGGGGAGGGCCCACTGGCCTTGGAGACAAGGAGATTGGTTCAGGTTCCATCTTGGAGAAGTATCATTTGGATGACCGTGAGCATTTGTCCTTTGGAGAAAAATTATCAATTTATATTCATGATAAAATATGTTTACTGAGTGTTTCATATATATATATATATATATATGTATATATATACATATATTTATATGTATATATATACATATATATATATATATGTGTGTGTGTGTATATATATAATCACAACTTCACTCCTTTCCCCTACAAGGAGTGGGAGAAAGTGGGAGGGAAAAAGGAGAGGAAGGAAGGGAAGAAAATGGGGAGGGGTGAGGGAAAAGGGGAGAATAGGGAAAGGGAAAGGAAAGCGTGGGACTACATTGCCCTTCAGGTGAGTGAACAGGTGGAGCTCCCTCTTCTTCATCCAGCAGTAGGTTACAGAGTCCTAAATCCTGAGATTAGAGTCCTGTCCAAGGTATTGAGAATTAGGCTGGAATAAAGGAGACTCATCCCTGGCGTCATTCTCTGGGGTTTGTTTTCAGGATCCCCCAAGTTCCAGAATAAGTCTGAGCACATGGTGGCAGAAGCAAAGGCAGCATAACAGTGGTTTTAGAATTCAGAAAACGAGTTCAAATCCTTCCTCTGACATTTCCTAGTCAAGTTACCTTGGATTAGTCACTTGCAAATATAACAATTTAGGTTTGCAAATGTCTTCACCTATATTATCTTATTGGATTCTTACAATTCTGAGGGAGAGGGGATATTATTATCTCCATTCTACAGACAAAGACACTGAGAGATAGGTTAAATGATTGCTGAGGGCCATGAAGCTACTGTCTGAGACAGGATTTCAACACAAGTGTTCCTGGCTCTTAATTTGAGTGCTCTATCCACCAGCTGCCTTCACTTTGCCTCAGTTTCTCTGCACTTTCCTTTCCCGTCCCTTTTCTTTCTAATGGGGCTGAATTCACCCTTCCATCCCCCATTTCACAAGGTCAGGATAAAGGGAGAATCTCTTCTGGTTGTCTTCCTTTTTCTGGTTAAATGGAAGCAGAGAATTCTGTGCTAATAATTTCCAGCCTCCCTTGCTGGGAGGTATGGGTCATGTTATCCTTGTATTTCCTTGGAAAGACAAAAAACATTATCTCTGGAAATATCACACATCCAGATGGCCACAGCCACGTGCAATTTAAATGATCGTGTGCATTTAAATTAAATCTAAGAGTTTGATGGACCAAAGGCCATCAGTGTCTGCCATTTCTTAAAGTTTGACTTTCAGTTAATCCTCATTCTTTGCTCAGCTGAACATGACTCTTCCCACAATTCAATACTTTTCTCTTCTATTCTCCATCCTTTTACAATTTTCTTCCCTTTCCCTATTCTTAGCAATCACTCTAGGCTTCCTCTTGTTGACTTTGGATGCCATTTTCTCTTCATATCTTTTGTAGATGTAAAAGCAGTGGTCCATCCCCTTCCCCCATGAACAGTATCTTAGAATCATCTGGATATCTTATAACTAAACTCAACCTATATATTTCCTTCCCTTATCAGGATATTTTCCTGGCCTCAAGTCTGTTGTATATTTATCCTTCAGGAATCCATTGCCAATGTACACTAAAATGGGCTACATGGATACTGTTTCCTCTAATAATCTTTATTCCTTTTCCAAGCCATTTATCCATTATTAAACTGCATTGGTGCATGGTATTTTCATTGGCCATTTCTCTTCTCCTTTTCCCTGTTCCCCCTTTCACTGTCCATTTGGCTTTCTTCTAATTTTTCCTCCCATCCTTTCTTTTCCATTGCTTACCTCCTACTTTTCTCATCTTCTCCCTCTACTTATGTCAATAATTCCTACCTTCTTGCTTGCAACTAAATTAATGATTTTATTATATATATGTTTTAAGAGCAAAATATATAGAACAGAGATTTGCTATTTCATATACAATCACCTTTTGAGTTTGACTTTATATAGAAATGCTCATTTTTTGTTTTCATATAAGTAGATTCAATTTTAAAAATGAAAATTTTAAAAATTAAACTCTGCTTATAAGTAATCTCTTCTGAAAACAAGTTTTCCTAACCCAGGTGCTTAGCAAAGTGCCTGGCACACATTTAGATACTTAATAAGGGGCAGCTAGATGGCGTAGTGGATAGAGCACCAGCCCTGAATTCAGGAGGACCCGAGTTCAAATGTGGTCTCAGACACTTAACACTTCCTAGTGTGTGACCCTGGGCAAGTCACTTAACCCCAGCCTCAGGGAAAATAAATAAATAAATACTTAATAAATACTTGTTGAGTGAATGAATGATTGTTTAAAGTTCAAACCATTCCTTGATCTGTCAGGGAGTTTTCTTTTTATCCCAAACTCAAGTAATTTAACCATCTCTTCCCATCTTCCATGAACTTCTAAGGAGCATAGTGGAAAGAATGCTGGGTCTTAGATCCAATAATTCTTAGATCCAAATTCTGGTTCTGCTGCTTATTATTTATGCAACTGAATAAACCCCTTCAATTGTCTGAGCTTCAGTCTCCCCTTCTGTCAAATGAGAGGTTGGACTTAATGACATTCAAAATCTTTTAACACTAATACTGATTGATCCTATGATAAGAAGATGAGGGGAACATTTAATAGAAGTCTTTGAATATCTGAAAATTTAAAGAAGGAAGAAGACTCTCCAATGTGAATTCAGAAAACAGAACTAAGATCACTATGTCTAAGTTAAAAGGAACTGAATTTGGGCACAATATAATGGTGAATTTCCTTGGAGTTAGGGATGTACAGCAATGAATTGGGCTGCCCTGGTAGGAGTGAGCTATCCATAGAAAAGTTCAAGCAAAGTCTGGACGACCACCACCTGTTTGAGATACTACACAAGGGATTGTTGCCCGGTGCGAAATATTGGACCAACAACCTATAAGGTCCCTTCTATCTCTGAGGTTTGATGATCACTTTAGCATGTTCTCCTTTTCTATTATATACTTCCTAAGAACAAGGACCCCATTTTCTTCCTCGACTATCTCTTACAGCTCCCATCCCAGGACCCTGAAATAATAGGCATTCAGTAAACATTTGCTGAAATATAAATTAAAAGCTGAATGGTATTATTATGTTGACCAAGATAGTTCTGGGAGAAGGATCAAGATGATATACTTCCTTCTGTTCTTTGAAGATAAGATGAGGGAGTAAAAAATAAGCATTTGTTGAATTGGATGAATGAATTAATGAATGATCTAAGATTTCTCTTGCACTATGATCTCTTTTAAAATTGGAATTTGGCACGTTGTGTATATTGACCAGGAATTACTTCTAGTCAGTTCAAGTTCAACAAAGACTTATTAAGTACCTACTATGTGCAAACCTTGTGCCAGAACTGAGACCATACAACCTTTAAGTAATATCTATTTTCTGCCATAAAATCTCTGTATATAATTAAGAGTTGGAGCTCCAATTTCCTAGAATTTTAATTTCTGATCTTCCAGCCTTGCCAAAAGACAAAGCAGCCAGCAGCCTTCCTTTATTAATACTCTACTGAAAATCTTGGCCAAAGATCTGATAGTGATTTTGGTCATCACTAGTGAATTCATCTGTTCCAGAAGTATCTCCTTGCCCTCAATAATGCTCAGTATATTTTCTATGTTTTTGAAAAGTTGTTTTTGCCTCTAAATCACTTATCTTCCTGTTAACTAATAGAATCAAGGAATTATGAAGCTACAAAGTGCTTTGTAATCATCTAGTCTAATCCACAAGGAAGTATGATTCCCATAGATGGTATCTTTGAAAAAAATAATCTCACCTCTGCTTAAAGATCTGAAGCAGCAGAGAGCCAACCTATTTCAGTTGAGGACAGGTCCAAGAAACTAAGAAAGTTTTTTTTTTTCTTTTTTTAATTTTCCTTTGAGATATAATCGTTCTCTGATCCAGGGCTCCTTAAGCCTTTTCCACTTACAACCCCTTTTAACCTGAGAAATTTTTACATGACTCTGGGTATGTAGGTATATAAACCAAATATTTACTGATGATAAATCATAATTTCAAAACCCTCATGTTCAGTTATGAGACTCCATATTGGATTACAACCCACAGTTTAAGAAACTGGGCTTTAAAACATTGGTTTCTGTTCTAATCTCTGTAATGAGGCTGAGCAAAATAAATTACCTCCTCTTCCGTATGACAGATTATCATTCAGGGTATCTCAAAAAATTAGTATTTTAGTATTAAAATACTAAAGCTTAAAAATTTCACTAAGACTTTGGGGATATCTTGAATTTCAAAATAAATAACATGGTTTTAGATGTTCTCTTTTCTAAGCTAGACATATAAATTCATCCTGACATTTAACTGATTTTTCCTTCCTTTTTATTTTTTATTTATTGATTTTTTTGGCTTTATCTTGCCTTATTTTCAAATATATTCCTCCCCAATGCCCTACTGAGACATTCATTGTAATAAAGAAGGGAGAAAAATAAAAGAAAAAAATGTTCGGCGTAACTCAGGATTACATCAACAGACTCTGACAATATAGGAAGTATTTTGTATCCATAGTTACTCACCTCTAAAAAGAAGGAAGAAAAGTCCCTTTTCTCATTTTTTTCTTTTAGGATAGTTGCAGTCCTTATTATTACAAAGCATTCAATTTAATTTTTGTCATTGTAGTAGATAGGCACTATTAGGATTCAGGAAGACTTGAATTTAAATTCAGCTTCATATACTTGCTAACTTGTGACTTTAAGTAAGTCTCTTAACCTGTATTTGCCTCAATTACTTCAATTATAAAATGGGAACCTAATAGCACTTACCTCCTAGGGCTGAGAAAAAAAAATAAGAAAATATTTGTAACACACCTAGCACAGTTCCTAGCACATATTTTATTATACATTTTGTGTTACATGTTCTTCTTGCTTTACTTGTTTGTGCAGTCATTTTTCAACAGATTTTTCAATTAAACTCTTTGTGATCCCATTTGAAGTTTTCTTGATAGTGATACTGGAGTGATTTACCATTTTTCCAGCTCATTTTACAGATCAGGAAACTGAGGCACATGGGTTTAAGTGACTCAGCCAGGGTCACACAGCTAGTAAGTGTCTGAGGTCAGATTTGAACGCAGGAAGATGAGTCTTCCTGATACTATTCTTTACTGCAAAACAATAAGCTAGTATATTCATGTCCTACAATTTATTTAGCCATTCCCCAAATTTCTTTCCAGTTCTTTGCTAGAGTTAAAATTAATGCCTTTCCCAATCTGTCCCCAGTCTCCCTTTTAATGTATTTTGTACTTTTTTGTAGAATTCTACTTCATGCACATAACAGATAAACTGGTGACTTGCTGTTCCCCATATTTGTCACTGCATCTCCCACCTCTCATTATACAAACTGTCCCCTGTGCTTGGAATGCCCACTTCTAATTCTCAGAATCTTTAGCTTTCTTTGAGGTTTTCTGATCCCCAAGTTGCTAATTCTCTCCTCTCTGAATTATCTTATATATACTTACCATTTATATGCTGCAATCCCAAATAGAATGTAATTTCCTTGGAAATGTTTCATTTTTTCCTTTGTATTCTCACACCTAATACAGTGCATTTTACATAATAGGAGCTTAAATGGAAAGGATACTGGATTTAGCAACAGAGGATCTGGATTCAAATCCTGATTTAGACATTTACCACGTGTGTGACTTTGGACAAAATCTTCTGGAATTCAAAATATTCATCTATAAAATGAGATAATTGAACTAAAGAATCTCTGATGCTTCTTCCAGCTCTAAGTCAATGATTTCACTGCTGATACATCCAAATATTGAAACCCACTAAAATCCTAATGTCTTTTTCCTAGATGTTGCTTCCTTGCTAAGTCTTCCCTTATCTTATCTTTGGGAATTTGTTTTTTTTTAACCCAAAGGAAATTTCCTACTTTATATTTATTTTATTTTCATTTTCATTAATTTTAATATCTTCATTATATTATGTACTATAATCTTTAATTGACAATTATAGTTAATGTATTAAATTTTATATTTATACTCATTAATTATCATATGTTCTGTTTGCCTTTCATTCCAGAATGTTTTCAGTTTTGATTCTGCCTTCTATCCAATGTAATATCTACCTCTTTTTGTCACATACAACCTTGATTAACAAGCCATTTTAAGAGGCTGTCTTTTTCCCCATTCTGTTTTTTTCCAAATAAATCTACTCAAGCACTCCTTGGTTAAGTCATCCTTGCCCTTGCTTAACCTTCAGAATAAAATCACTTTCTTTCCTTTGTCATTCTATTATGTTGGCAGATAAAATCTGTCTGCCCTTCCCTTTCCATCCTTTTCCTTTCACATGACCTCTGCCCTATTTGTATATGCCCTTTTCTTTCATTTATTCTTTAATCTCTGTTATATATATAATTTCCCTTTCTCCCCTTGTTCCTTCTGTAGAGATTTTCCTAACAATGACTTCTCTTATAGCTCCTGGCTTGGCTTGTTTGCTCCTGCCCCCTGGAGCTTAGAATCACAGAATTATAGAATGGCAAAGCTGATAACAAACATCTCTCCAATCGCTTCTTTTCACAGAGGAGGAAATGCTGCCTTAAGGAAGATATGCTGGCTCTCTTCAGGGATGTAAACACTGTTGTATGAAAGAAGGGTTATATTTGTTCTCCTTGGGCCCAGAGGGCAGAAGTGGGACAATGGGTAGAAGTTGTAGAGAGGTAGACTGAGGCAGGATGCATAGAAAACAATCTAAAAATGAGAATTGTCCTGAAGTGAGATGAGCTACCTCAAGGAGATAATGAGACTCTTCAAAAGCAAAGGCTGGATAATGGAAAATGTTGTACAGTAGACCCTTATTTAGATATGAGTTGGACTGAAAGGGATTGGGATCCCTTTCAACTCTGAGATTTTGTGATTCTGCAAGACTTAGAGATGGAGACTTGACTAAAGTCATTTAGAAAGTATGGAGAAAAACTACTATGAGACTGCATAGTTCTTGGCTCTGAGTCCCATCTGTATGGTCCTTGTATTTTTCTCCTCCTGATCTAACGTTCTCCTCTCCTCCCAACCAAGGAAAAGCTAAGCAAAACCCAACAAGCAAAGAGAATTCAGGTATAGTTTATGGCTATTCTGTACCTACAATCCTCACTTCTAATTAAAGAATGGAATCAATGTTTATTTTAATGAATACTTGTTTTTATTTATCCTCATGTTTGAAGAGGATCATGCCATGGGGGGAGGGGTTAATCATTAATCAACAGAATATCCTCCTGTAACCATGGACCCTGTGATATCCTCTCACTTATTTATAACCTAGTGTTCTTAAGGCCCTCTTTTTTTTCACTTTATCCAACTTTAGACTGATTCATGAGGACAGGGAAAGTAATAAGGCAAGTGCTTAGCATCTAATAGAAATGCAAATAGGTGGATAGCATTGGTGAAGTCCAATAACTGGCATAAATGTACATTGTATTGATTAATGAATTAATAGTATTCATTAAATTAAATGTTGCTTCTTTAAGCAAAAGTGGGAAATTACAAGCACAAAATAGGACATATGCTACCTAATGACATCACTTTGTTGGACTGTGCTTAATTTTTTTCCTGGCTACAAAGGAAGAGATATATATTAAGAAGTTGTAGAATAAAAAGTAGGATACTAATCAAAAATTTAAATAGACATTGACTTAAATTTTTGCCATTGAACAGTTAGACCTAGAACCACGTATGTATGGCTGTTTTTCTCCCATACAAGTTGATTTTCTTAGCTAATATGTGAATCAATCCTCTAAATATATGTATTAGGACCTGAAAAATTCTTATGATATGAAGTCACTAGAACAAGTTTCCAGAGATGGAAGAACATTGATCTCCCCTTCCAAGTACCTCTCTCTTTCCTCCTCCACAATATCCCAACAAAATGAATGACCCACTATACAAGACTTCCCCAAGAAAACACTACACACAAGAACACAAAGATGGTAATAACGATAATAATAGCAATGATTGTAACTAATATTTATATGAAATTGTAAAGATGTCAGTGTGCTTTATAATCAATGGAAAAGAAAGCCACCCAGGAATGAGAGACCTCTGAAGCTTTACAATTTGCCAATTCTTCCTCCTCCTGTGGCAAATCATTCTGGAATGTTTAGTTCTCCTGCTCTGGCCAACCTACACATGCTAGCCCAAAGATTCTTCTTTCTGCTCTCATCTATCGCCAACAGGCAGAACAGACTAGAAAAGAAACAATCTTCCAGAGCTAGTTTTTGCCAGCCCTACAATTCTGCTATGCTTTAGCACAGAGTAAGTGCTTAACAAATGCTTG